>NC_043707.1:107761436-107871873 GCF_006229205.1 Suricata suricatta | reverse complement strand
GTATTAAATAAGCAAACACCCCAACAAGGAAAACAAGTACTACAATGTAAAAATATTAAGAAAAGAAAACCCTCTCACATGCATAAATGAAAGATGGCACACAAAGAACTCACATCTTTTCAAGCTTCAATAGTAAATATTCTGCTACTATATATTAAATACTGCATGGTTTGCCCAAGCTAAGATGAAACCACATCATAAATCAATTAACATTTTGCATTTTCTTTCATTTCACTTTTTTTTAAAACAAGCTCTGACCAATTTTACTAAAGGAAAATTTTGTATGTTTTACTTTTCACCAGTCTGTTATGGTATGCTTCTAATGATATCGGAATCACCTGGATCAATGATACCCAATGTGCATACTCCACAGTATTTTCTACATTCCATGCCCAATTCAATACTATTGCCACTGTAGTGATAGACACCAGTTTTGGCTGACATGGCCTAATACTCTAGTTCAGATTTCTTCAAGGCTGGGCAGTTGTTGGCCAGGATGATCAGTTTCGCTTTGCCATGTCTGATCATTTTCTGAGTTCGCTTGGTACTTTTCTCTTTTCATAATGAGTTGGAGCCCAGAGTAGATTGACTGAAGCAGCTTTTTCATCTTCATTGCAGCCACTGTCTTCCCACCTTAGGTGCAGGCCGGCCCTAACTAAGAGCATACACCAAGATGGACAGGGGTGAGGAAAAGATGCTATGTCTTACTTTTTAAACTATGTTTTAGCTAACTTTTTGAATGGGTTATTTAATTTAAGCTTAAATTATTTTATCTATAAAATATGGATGAAAATGCCTACCTATCAGGGTTTTTGTGACATTGCTTATCTAAAAGTGGCTAGCTGGTTTATTTCATAGCTCTTTATAAAGTGTCCTTCAGTTCAGTACATTCCTTCACTATCTGCAACTTGAAATCACTCTATTTCTTGCTATGATCTTGTCCTAAATGTTCTTGCCCTTAACTCACTTAACTTCTCCAAATTCATGTAGTCTTCTGGTAGGCTGGTTATATAATTTATTTGGACACTTTTTTTTACATGGGATTGGACTCAAGACCCCAAGATTGAGAGTTGCATGTTCTACCAACTAAGCCAGCAGACACCCTAATTTATTTGTACACTTTTAAGAGTACAAGAGGGCAGCACCATCAATTATGCTAGGACAACAGGTGTAAACTGGGATTGTTCTAGGCAAATTAGAATGTATCCTGTCCATTAGCCCTCTCCTGGCTGCAGAAGACTGCTTCCTACCCTGGGAATTATCTTCATATTGCCATTTCAGGACTCCATTGCTTCACTCACCTACATAAATTCTTCCCTCTGTCACTACTGCTGCCAGAACTGCATATATTTACTTTCTAAACTGCCCTCCTTTAGTACTTTTCCATTTCTGTTAAAGGCTAGCCCACACTTCAGAGTTTATTTTTGACTTTCTATTGTCCTTCAGCGCTCATATCCAGCCAACTGGCAAAGTTTGTTAGTTCAATTTTTTAGGTTTATTTATTTATCTTGAGAGAGACAGAGACAGTGTAAGTGGAGGAGGGAGAGAGAGAGAGAGAGAGAGAGAGAGAGAGAGAGAGAGAGAAAGAGAGAGAGAGTCCCAAGCAGGTTCTGCACTCCCAGCACAGAGCCCAATGTGGGGCTCAAACTCACAAAACCATGAGATCATGACCTGAGCTGAAACCAAGGTCAGTTGCTTAACCAACTGAGCTACCCAGGCTCAGTCCTGTTAGTTCAATTTTTTTTGTTTTAATGTTTTATTTATTTTTGATACAGAGAGAGACAGATCATGAGATGGGGAGAGGCAGAGAGAGAAGGAGACACAGAACCGGAAGCAGGCTCCAGGCTCTGAGCTAGCTATCAGCACAGAGCCTAATGCGGGGCTTGAACCCACGGACGTGAGATCTGACCTGAGCCAAAGTCGGAGGCTTAACTGACTGAGCCACCCAGGTGCCCCAGTTCAATTTTTTTAATGTTTATTTATTTTTGAGAGAAAGAGAGAGAGAGAAACAAAGAGCAAGCTGGGGAGAGGCAGAGAGATAGGGAGATACAGAATCCAAAGCAGGCTCCAGGCTCTGAGCTAATAGCACAGAGTCCAATGTGGGGCTTGAACTCATGAACTGTGAGATCATGACCTGAGCTGAAGTCGGACACTTACCTGACTGAGCCACTCAGGTGCCCCATGTTAGTTCAATTCTATAAGCCCATATTGAACATTCACTTTGTTCCAGGCACCAAATGAAGTGCTAAGGTTACAAAGAGAAATAAAATACAGATAGTATCTCGGTATAGTGGTGATATTAACATGGAAGTTGTCAAATATGCTTGACTGATTCAAGGAAGACTGCAGAAATAAAGGTGAAGCCAATTTGTCACCTACTATATGAATGAGTTAATATATATTTTATTACCTAAATTTTCTAGACACTATGTTATGCACTAGCAATACATTGATAAGTATGCTGGGTATGACCCCTGTCTTCTTGTATAAAAGTGAGAAATGTTTATACATGAGAATGTATAAAGGGAGAACTAACCAACCCTGCTTTCAGGTAAGCTTAAACCTGAAAAGATGGATAGGGATAGTTAGGTGAAGGTAGATGTTGATAGGAGAGGGGAGGAAAGAAAGGTGTGGAAGAGGAGAGAGTATGACGCTTTGAAGCAAGTCTGCAGAGGAGAGACAAGTGGGGAAAGGAACATACAATAAAGATGGAAGCACAGGCAGGCATCAGAACATATAAGACCTTAGAGACCACATTAAGGATTTTGGACCTTATCCATCCGGACAACTATAATATAAGTATTGACAGTGATGCAAACAGATTTGCATTTTTTTAAAGGAGGCTGTTGCACTGGCTTAGATAAGAGGTGGTAACAATGGAGAAAAAGATGGTTTTCAGAATATCTAGAAAGTATAATGACAAACTTAGTCATTGATTTGTAATGAATGGTGAAGAAGGAATGGTCAGGGATGACACTCAAAGCAGCTGATCTTATCATTTACTGAGTTGAGAAACACCAGAGGAGGACCAAGTGTGGGAATGAAGATGCTGAGTTTGGGGTGCCAGTAAAATATTCAGGTAGAGGGCTCATGCAGGCCGTTAGATATGTGGGCCTGGAGCTGTAGATTTGAGAGTTGCAGGTATATCAATGGTCACAAAGCTGTGGGAATGAATCCATTTGCCTTGGGAAAGAGCCCAAATAGGAAGAGACCTGTGCATTAGGACAGAATGCGAAAAACATTCAATGGTCACATGAAGGAAGATTTGTCAAAGATGGTCAAGAAGGAACACCCAGAAAAGAAAGAAGAAAATCAGAAATGTGTGATGTCACAGAAGTTAGAGGGGAAAAGCATTTCAAACAGGGAATGGTAAAGTAAAATGAGAAATAAAAATTGATGATCTTACTGAGGCAGCTCTTTGAGGAATGGCGGGCACAACATCTAGATTGATGGGGTTGAGGAGTAAGAGGTGGGTAATAAAGGCAGAGTCTGTGGGTAACCATTTCCACAAGTTTGGGAAAGGAGGGTAGGGAGAGAGCATAAGAGCTGGAAAAGGATGTGGATGAAGGACTAGGGAAGATTTTTCTTTTTGTTTTCTTTTAATGAGAGATACTTGAGTATGTTTAAATGTTGAATAGAAAGGAACCATTAAAGAAGAAGAAGTTGGAAACAGGAAAGAGACAATACTAGAGCAAAGGCCCCCACTGAAAGCCAGGGCTCCAATGTAGAGGTGGAGGGTCCAGTCTTTAAAAGGAGAGGTGGGGGGCGTCTGGGTGGCTCAGTCGGCTGAGTGGCTGACTTCAGCTCAGGTCATGATCTCATAGTGTGTGGGTTCAAGCCCTGCATCAGGCTCTGTGCTGACAGCTTAGAGCCTGGAGGCTGCTTCAGATTCTATATCTCCCTCTCTCTCTGCGCCTCTCCCACTCACACCGTCTCTCTCTCTCTCTCTCTCAAAAATAAACACTAAAAAAATGTTTTTTAAGTAAAAAAATAAAAAATAGAAAAGAAAAAATGGAGAGGTGGGGAGCCTTAGTAGCTCGGTCAGTTAAGTGTCTGACTCTCAATTTTAGCCTAGCTCATGACCTCATAGTTAGGGAGTTCAAGCCCTGCATCAGGCTCCTCACTAATGGTGAGGATCCTCTTTGTGATTCTCTCTGTCTCTCTCTCTCTCTCTCTCTCTGCTCCTTCAGCATGCATGCCCTCTCTCTCATACAAAATAAATAAATAAACTTAAAAAAGAAAGGAGGAGGGAGTCTTCTTCCCTCTCTGCAACAGGAGAGAACAAGGAAAGAGAATCACAGGTGCAAGTAGGAGGTAGGAAGTAAAGTTGTTTCCCCTTGATGGCTTTTCATCTTTCAAGAATCGGTACTCAATAAATATTTATTAAATCAATCAATGAATAAATGCAAGTAACACAAATATGAAATCACACAGTTTCTTCTTTTCCTCTAGAAGCATTCTGTTCTCTAGAAAAGCATGGAGATGATAGTGGAGGTGAGCGGGATTAAGAGAATTTTTGGGAAGAGTGCCTTTCAGAAGAGTACTTTCAGGAAAAGGGTGTTTCAAAATCAAACAATAAGGATGCTAAAGTCATGCTCCAAATGGAAATCAGCAAGGGAAATGCTGCTGTATTGGATGAAGTGAAGGTAAAAAGCTGCCTATCTGTTCTATACAGGTTTGTTTTGTTCTACACTTTTAATTAAAAAAAATTTTTTTCAATCCCTAGAAATTTCAGGCCAAAACTTAGACTCTAAGAAGAGGTCATAGAACTGTTACCCACTGAGCAATTATTTGCCAAGAACTCTGGAGAGTAACTTTCATTTTATTTGTGTATTGACTTTATAAGGGAGGTGTAATTAATACTGTCTTCATTTTAAGATGGTGGAAACTGAGCTTTGGAGAGGATAAACATGACAAGGCCACTCAACCATAAAGTGGTAGAAACAGGATTTATACCTAGATCTGCCTTCAGTTATTCTTAACTATGGTGCTATAGGTCTATCTCAGATTTTTTTTAATGTTTATTTTTGAGAGAGAGAGAGAGAGAGAACGTGAGCAGGGGAGGGGCAGAGAGAGAGAGGGAAACACAGAATCTGAAGCAAGCTCCAGGGTCTGAGCTGTCAGCACAGAGCCCAACGCAGGGCTCAAACGCACAGACTGAGAGATCATGACTAAGGTTAAGTTAAGTTAAGATGCTAACCACTTAACCACTTCAACCTACTGAGCCACCCAGGCAGCCTGGTCCATCTCGGATTTTAACTGTTACCACTATAGACACTCTCTGGGGTGCAGTCATGAACAAAATGTTCCCTGACGTGCTATGAGCTTGATTCTTGTGATATTTCCCATTCTTCAAGATTCCAGTCCTATCTCCTTTAATGCCCTACTTAAATCCTACTTTCTCCCAGAACACTTCAGGACACCTCAAACCTTGATGGGTCTCTTTGTCTTTTGAAATCCTACAACAATCTGCCTGTGTTACTCATTTGATTAATTTTTTTCTGCATTGTAATTAAGAGTATTTAACTTTTCTTAGGATTTTCTTATAATTATGACTTAACACCACAATTCCACAAGCTTCTTAGAAAGTAAGAAGTGCATCTTATGTCCTTTTTTTCTCTTTATCCTTTCTTTCCTCCCTCCTTCCTTCCCTCTCTCCTTTCTTTCTTTCTTTCCTTCTGACATCTTTTAAAACTTCTTCCTAATGCCTTCTCCATAGTTTGTAGTCAGAATTTATTGCTAATGAGATGAAATGAAATTGCTGGGTCAATCTCATTGATACTGTTGGATGTCTCTGAGAACTGTCTGCAACTGCTTCAGAAAGTTTCTTGTTGATATCAATCTAAGAAATGGAAGATTTATTATTATTTCTATTGTAGGTTTAATTTTTATTTTTTGGTTACAAAACTGGGAATCTCAAAAAGATTATTGATTTGTGTGTGTATGTGTGTATTGGGAGGGTGTGTATGAGTTCTTTTTGAAAGGGACTGTAGAAAAGCAGACTTTTTATTTTGTCAAGGTTTTTTTTGCAGCTTACAAGTTCTCATAAAAAAAGTCCAAATTGGTTGGACTTGAAGTTCCCCTCCTCCTTTCTCCTTCTTCAGAGCCTTTTTCTAAACCTACTTCCCTTAAAATGACTTTTATTGATTTTCACTCAATGAGAGTTATTCTTCAGAATGAGGATGGAGGGGTCAGAGAGAGAAATTTACCCTGTGTTACCTGTGGAATAGGTGTACCTCCGTATCTAGTCTTGTTTTATTTGTTCTGTTTCCTATATCCAGAAACCTGCACACTAGGGATCATTAGGTCTTCTGTGTCTTGGTCGGAGCTTGAGTACAGTATACTAATAGATCAATTTATGTGTTCATTCATTCAGCAAACATTTATTGAGCAGGCATGTCCTAGACATTGGAGATACTAAGATGAATAAGACGTTGTCACTGCCCTCAGTGACCTCCAGATGTACATGAAGGCACCAACCTGGTGGGGGTTGGGGTCAGGGAAGGCTTCCTAAATGAGGTAACTGAATATCCTCCCTTAGGGAATCCTAAGAGACTAAAGAGGTCAGCCTTGTAAAATACATATAAACATCTAATCAAATTAGCCAATTAGAAAGACATTTATTAAGAAAGGACAGTCTTTTACCAGTAGGTCCGATGTTTCTTTTTCAAAAATTTCCCCTAATTTCTTTGTCTCCAGTCTTATTGCTATCCAGCCTGCATTTAAAATTGCCTACAAAGTTATTTTTCTAAACCTTGATCTAATCATGTCATTCCTGTCTTGAGAATTTTTTTAAGTTTATTTATTTTATTTGGGGTGGGTGGGGAGAGGCTAAGCAGGCTCTGCATTGTCAGCCCAAACTCCGACATGGGGCTCGAACTCATAAACCATGAGATCATGGCCTGAGCTGAAATCAACAGTCCAGAAGAGTCAGGCACTTAACCAACTGAGTCACGCGGGTGCCCCTGTCGGGAGAATTTTTAATGGCAACTCATTCATTCATTCTATATAATCATCAATCACCTACTGTGTTATTAAGTGTTTGGGATGCAATGGGTGAGCAAACAGCCCTTTCCTTTAAGAAGCTTACACCCTAGACCAGGAGACAGACAAGTAAGCAAACAACTCATATAGTTTCAGTATAGTTTAATACTAGCTTTGACAGGGTAAGCACCTGGTTCTGTAGGAGTATATAGAGGAGCACCTTGTCCTGTCGTGGGAAGTCAGGTAGTGCTTCCTGACTCTTGTCCTCAGGTTTAAATCAGTTCAATCTAACAGATACTAGTATCTGTTGTGCTTAGTCCTATGCAAAACAATTGCTTTTAAGCAGATCGTACTCTAGTGGAGGTGCCAGTAAACTTAATTGATAATTCCAGCACAATGTGGTAAGTGGATAGATAAATGCATTGGATGTTATGACAACAGTGGTTGAGAAAAAGAGAGGACTGGTTGGTAGCATAGCTTCCTGGAAGGGACCAGGCCTCAGCACAGTCTTGAAGTATGAATAGAAGTTGGCTACATATTGGATCATCCATATCCCTTAACAGATGAACAAAACCCTTCACAATCCATTGATCTATTTTTCCAATGCACCCTTATATCTTCTATACCTTTGTTTTTCAAATTTGAAACAAGAACCTTTGAGTTATTTAGTGTTACACGTGGGATATGAGAAAGTACTGGATAAATGTGGTGCATCTTTCTGCAGCATCAGTTTTATCAGCTAATAAATAATTGAGAACATTGTTTTATATTCAAACATAATATATTTGTGGAGTTGAAGGCAAAATTCCCATGAGTTTTTTCAAGATAAAACAGGACACATAAATTCCAAGCTAGTGGCAAGCCATTTAAGGCTTGCTCTTAGACACCACTGTCCACCATCATGCCTTTCTTGTGGGAAAGTTTGAAATGCACTATCTGAATGCACCAAGAACTTCCATGTCTCTGTGCCTTAGCATATGCTGTTCCCTCATCCTAGAGTGCTCATCCCACTTTCCTCCCTAGATAAGTGTGCTTCAAAGCCCAACTTAAGTGTCAACCCATAATAGTCATTCCTTTTTTTTTTTTAAGTTTATTTATTTTGAGAGGGTGGAAAGGAGAGGCAGAGAAAGAGGGAGAGAGAGAGGCTCCCAGGCAGGCTCTGCACTGTCAGTGCAGAGCCGGATGTTGAGCCCGAACTCACAAACTGAGATCATGACCTGAGCCAAGGTCGGATCTTTAACCTACTGAGCCCCCCAGGTGGCCCCCATAATAGTTATTCTTAATATAATTTCAATGTCATCCCATATAATAGTTATTTTTGAACACCACTTCTGTCTCTGCCTCCTTTCCTGGTAGCTTGAGGCAGAGTTAGCACCTCCCTCTTTTGTGTTCCACCACCCTTTACTCAGAATTTCCATTATTACAGCACTGCTCACATTGTGCAGCACCACTCACTATCAACTTCTTCATTTGTCTCTGCTGCTGAACTGTAAGCTTCTCTAGGGCAGGGATAGACTATTTTAAAATTTATCTTTGTGTCTTTAGTATCTGGCACAATAAATGTCTGTTGAATGTTGTATTTATGGACCATCCCTTATTCTGCATCACCTCTGCTCTTACTGAAAGTAATATCTCCTTTACTTCTCATTTTCAGGGAATGATGCATTCCATAAAGATATATTTTCCAGACAACTGAGATTTACTTCCTAAGGTATCAGAATCTGCTTTTGGTGGGAATTTATTTTTCTAAGTTTTTGCATACTTGCTTGCTCTCATAAGTAAAATATACTAGGGGCGCCCAGGTGGCTCAGTTGGTTAAGCATCTGACTTTGGCTCAGGTCATGATCTCATAGTTTATGAGTTTGAGCCCAGCATCGGACTCTGTGCTGACAGCTTAGACCCTGGAGCCTGCTTCAGATTCTGTGTCTCCTTCTCTCTGCCCCTTCCCCACTCATGCTCTCTCTGTCTTTCAAAAATAATTTAAAAAAAAAAGTAAAATATACTAAGCATAATGTGTTCCTTGATGACTTACTCCTGGAAGCAATAGGGTTATGCTAGTTTGGAGTTTGTGACATCCTCTAGGGCCACTGATGGGATAGGGCATTTTGCTTTTACACCGTGGAACTCCATTTCCTTCTGGTTTTTGAATTCTTGTGCTTGCTTCTTGTATATTGGTCACCACTTCTGGCTGTGAGCATGCTTGTTTTAACCACATTGCCCTTTGCTCTTTTTATATGCCTTTTAATGGATATTAAAATTACAAAACTAATATATAGTCACTGAAACATAAACAAACAGAAGCATTTGAAGTAAAAAGTCCCTTCTTCAATCCTGGCTACTCCTTCCCTCCCCACCCCAACACTCACCCACATTCACACTTCCACTCTCTGGCAAAATGTATATCCCTACAGACCAGTTCTGTCAATATGTGTGTATACTCGGGGACATACAAAGATTCAGTCATATTATATGTGCTGTTATATGACTTGTTTTTCTTCTCACTTGACAACATGCAATAGGTATCTTTGCGTGTCAGTATATCCAAGTCTATTTCATCCTTTTTAATGGCTGCCCCCTTTTAATTTGACAATCTTAATCAGCTGTGAATGGGAAAGCCAAATAATCAAGCTTATTAGAATTGTACCTAAGAAAGAGTAAATCGGCTCTGAGTGATGGCTTGAGGGATTCTCCTAGGAGTAAAATGTGTTAACTTTAGTGCAAGGACTTTGTAATGTTTATTTTGGCTATTCTGGGACCCTTTTTGCTTATTTCCTGGTCCATTGTGTTTTGGATAGCTGAGGTTGCTGGACAATGACCTGCGAATTAGTGAGGTATTACAAATTCAATATTGCAGTATATAATTTTGCTTTGATTTTGTGTATTTAATTTTTTCATTATTTCATCTAATTTTTTAGTACTTGCATCATAGCACAGAGCATTGAATATGGTAGCAGTTAAAAATGGTTGGCTTGATGATTGACATAGGGCTTCTAATCTATATCATCTACCTGTGAGAATGTCCATTGGATTTATGAGAACTTTAGAAGCTGATCTGAGGAAGCCTTTTACTACTAATGAACATTAAAGTACTGACAGCATCTTCTTATAAATAATAAAACCTTATTCTATATAAGTTCTTCCTTCCACTACATCTACCATAGAAAGTGGCTAAATCCTGTTTTCTTTTTTCTTTTCTCTTCTCTTCTCTTCTCTTCTCTTCTTTTCTTTTCTTTTCTTTTCAGTAATCTCTATACCCAATGTGGGGCTCAAACTTACAACCAAGATCAAGAGTCACATGTTCTACTGACTGAGCTAGCCAGTTTCCCCTAAATCCTTTCAATTCCATCTTTTAGAGCTCACTATAATGTGTCCCCTCTTCTCCATTGCCTTGGTAACTTGGTTCAGGCCCTACTAGATTCCAATAGAATTACCTGTAATAAACTTCTTCCTGCCACTTGTCTAACCTCCACTATGCTCATCCAGTAACTAACTAGTGCTCTTGTTAAGCAGAAATCTTACCATGTCACATCCCAGAAAAACCCTCTATGGGTTTCTCATCAGCATAGGATAAAGTCCACTTTCCTTAACTTAGTACACCTAGTCATTTGTGATCTGCCCCACTTGTTCTGATCATCTCTTGCTGCTTAATGCCTCATACTTCAAGTTATAGGGAAATCAAGTGATTTGTATAGTTCCTTCAACATATCACACAAGAGAATTCTCAACAAATGCTTGTTAAATGAATGGAGGAAACACCCCATGTAGCTGGGGTGACCAGTCAACCTGCTTGGCTCAGGATAGTCCCTGTTCACACCAGCTATCTCGGCATAATTATTAATAGTGCTCCTTTTCACTATCAGACTTGTCTCAGACCAATAAATTACATAGTCATCCTAATTAAAGCAGCCATTGAATTGTTTTCTACCTCTAGTCTCCTCTACCAGGTGGTGAGCTCTCTAGGGACGGAAATTTGTTTGTTCATTTTACTTCTCTATCCTCATTTATTCATTCAATGAAGAGATTGCCACTGTTAGATACTGAGGATATAATGTTGAATAAAGAACTGTGGGTTCTTGCCCACAGAAAGCTTACAATCCAACAGGAAAGAATAATGGGAAGAGTAGCACTTAATACAATAAATGCTGCTGTGAATGAATGGCTAACTGTGGATTAAGACTTAGAGGTTCCTAAACAAACAACCATAATCCTATGAATCACAGATACAGAAATAGTCATAACTATAGAACTCTAGGTTGATCAAAGCAACCATTATAGAGTTGCTAATTAAAATTTTGAAATACAAGCAATATGTGACATTTAGATGCTGCCTTAATGTTAAACGTAAGAAAAAATGACCATGGAAAAATAGCAAGAATGAGACTTTTAAGGGCTCTGTGTTTTTAGAGAGACAGTTTGTAATCCCATGTTGGTCTTTGCTTGAGTGGATTATCAGTATGTACCCTACTCCCCCCCTTTTCTTTCAGATGAGAAATCTGAGGTTTCAGAAACTGAGCCACAAACAAAGGAATGATTTCTTAAACCAGGATTAGACTTTGGTTGGGCTTTGCTTTCACAGCTAGGACTACCCCTTATCCTAGACTTGTTAACCATGTTCAATGGGCAAACTGCAAAACGCTGTCAACCTCAGTTTCCTATTTTATATATAAAATAATGATAACATTATCTCCAGAATTAATCTAAGGATTAAATGAGGTTATGTAAAGGCATTTAGTCCTGTCACCTGGCTCTTAGAAGGCACTCAGGGAATATTAGTTTCGGCATCCATTTCCCCCATTTATCTTTCTGTCCTTGATATTTTTAAAATGATATAAAATGATTTGAAAAAAGAACTGTAATATGAATACTGATAAAAATTTAAATTCTTGATTCTGGGTGCTAAACTAGGCCCTCTCCACCATCTTTAAAAGTCGTAGTTTTATTTGTATTCATTTGTTATCTTATTATTATAGGCAAAGAACCTAAGAAGCATTCCAGGAGGTTAGATTTTTCTGGAAAAAGGCAGAGTTTATGAGGGAGCCAGGATTTGGGGGTCATTTAGCTGCAGTGGGTATCAGCCTTAAAGATTTACCCACTGATTCTTGGTCACTTTTGGTTCAAGAAAGGAGGAAGAGCACCAAACCATTCATTGAGGTCTCTCCGGGCGGGAGGGATGAGGGGGAAATGTGAACAAAAGCAACAATTCTCTTGAGTTTCCACAATGTCCAGCGACCCCAAGACTTTCCAGCTCTTTGGTGAGGGCCAGTAGGTCTGTTCTCCAGGAGTGCCCTGGGTCTGGACTCCATTTCCCAGAGTCCCTTAGTGCCCTAATGTATTCAGTGCTCAGAGTGCCTGTATGTGTGTGAGTGTGAGAGAATGTGTGCGTGTGTGTGCGTGTGCGTGTGTGTGTGTGTGTGTGTGTGTGTGTGTGTCTCCGAGTCCCTGGGAGAGTGGAGGCTCATTCACTGATTAGAGCCAGCGCTGAGAGGCAGCACTGCTCCTTCTCTCACACCAACCGAGTCTCTTGATCTGTACATGCAATCCCAGGCAGCTCGCGAACACAAACCCGGGGCCAGCCGCCTACTGCTGCTGCTGCCGCTGCCGCCGCCGCCGCCGCCGCTGCCTCCGCCGGCTCTGCGCACCCGGGACTCTTCATGCACCACACTCACCGCCTCCTTCCCTCCGTGTCCTGAAAAGTGCGACCGTTCTCCCAAGGAATTTCTACGGCAAGTATGGAGACCAGAATGGGGTTGTGGGTGTGTGCGCGTACACAGAGGGGTGGGTGCGAGAGCCGGGTTGCTCGGGAACCTAACTTTCCGGGTCCGTTTCCTAGGGATTCGGGCGGCTCCCCCCGACAGGGGCAGGGGCTGGGACTTGGGCTGGCGCGTCTCAGATCTTCGCGACGGTGCCTCCCGGCACCGGTGCCCTGCGCACTCCGTGCGCTGCCTCGCTCAAACTTTCCGTCTAGAGTTTTCCTTAATGTGTTTTATTTGGGGGGTGTGAGGGGGAGGGACCAGACGCGGGAATTGAACAAGCAGGGAGGGTGAGGGGACAGCCAGGAAAGGAAGCAGGACTTCTTTTCTCTATCTTTTAATAAGCCCCGTTCCCACTTTGTTTGGGTCGATGGGGAGAATGCCCAGTCGCTGGGCTCCCCCATGAACCCCGCGGTGATTTCCGGCAGGGCCCAGCTCGGGCGGTGCTCAGTGGGGAGCCCGAGGCGGCGGGCAGGATGGGGAAGGGGAGATCCTAGGATCCCCCACCGCCCTCACACAGCACACGACCGGCTCGGTGGGGTACCCGCGCCCGGCTGGGAGCCTCGGGCCCGCGGGTGCTCTGCTCACTTTTTCCCAGCGGGGGCGGGTGTGAAGGGCGTGGACGGGGGGTGGGGTGGGGGGAGTCGCGGCGCGGAGGAAGGAGGCAGGTGCTGGCACTGAGGTGGACCGTTCGAAACGCAACCGGTAAACTCCCTGCTCCGCCCGGCTGGACCGGCCTGGCCTTAGAGCAGCCCGACCCGTGGGGCGTCTCCCGGGATTTTCGGGGTCGGGACTCTCGCCCCGCGCGGTTCCATGGAGCGGGGCGGGAGGACCACCTTACAGACGGCGGCGCGTGGCTCTTTTTGAGGTTTTATTTTTATTTTAGACCTGCCTTAAACTGAGTAACAATTTCTCTTCCTCCGACTTGAGAACAAAACTTTTCAGCAAGCACGCAGGTCGCTGCAGCCCTGCGGCCACCGCCGCGGTGCTCATCGGCCCCCGCGGAGCGACCTTCTCCGCCCGGAGCCGGGCCCCGCCACAGCGCTCCTGAGCCTCCGGCCCCCCCCCCCCTCCTCAGCCTCGGGCTTTTCAGGGCTCG
Organism: Suricata suricatta; assembly: GCF_006229205.1. NCBI lineage: Eukaryota > Metazoa > Chordata > Mammalia > Carnivora > Herpestidae > Suricata > Suricata suricatta. The sequence continues at coordinate 107,858,040 of NC_043707.1, read as the reverse complement.
GCCTGGGCGTTTCGCCTTTGTGCTTTGTAAGGGAAAGCCTTTTCTTCCAGGGCACAACAAACTTGGGCGGGGAGCTTCCGTGTGGCCCCCCGGGTGAGGCCGCCCACGGTGGTGAGATTATCCGAGGGGATGCCCGGTCCGTCCTCTGCTCCACGAGGCCCTCCAAGAGCTCGAGGCCCAGGTGGACCCCGGCCGGGGAGGTCGCGCGGGAGCCCCGAAGGAGTGGAGGCTCCGGCTGGCCGGAGGCAGAGGAAGAGCCCTCGTTTCCCGTTCAGAACGCGCTGCTTTTTGGGCCCTGGCCGAGGCTCCAGCCGAGGGCCAGGGCCCGGGCCCCGAGCCTGGCGCGCGTCGCACCGGGCGGGTGTTTGGGGCGGGGGCGCTCGGTGTACGGCTCAGCTCTGCCTGGCATGACCTGGCCGTCCGGGGTCTGTGGCCTGTGCCGTCTCCCTGACCCAGGAGCAGCGGAGAGGGAGGACTCTGGCGCTCTCTGCCCGCGATGCCCACCAGCCATGTCTCGCCTCTAGTCTCCGCTCCGGACTCGGCTTGAGGGGCAAGAGGGAAAAGAAAGGAAAAATAAAGAGAAAAAAGGGCGGGCACTGAGGAAGCCGCGGGTCAGGCTGGAGGAAGCAGAGCGACCAGGGGTGCCCGGCCTCTTCTGCGGGTCTCGGGGGTTCTTGCCGAAAATGCAAAATGAGCCGTGGGGGGAAGGCAGAAAGAGCGTCGAGGAAGAGATGCGGGCGTCTTCCGTTCCCATCCCTCCTGGCCCGCGGAAACCCGGCAGAAGTGGCGTGAGTTCACTCGCTGCGATGCGGGACGAGGTGGGGGAAGGCCGAGGACCCGGCGGCGCCGCCCCGCTGGTGACCTACGGGGCCGGCGCCGGGCGCCCAGCGAGCGGGGACACACACCTGTTCTGCGAGCTGCGTCGTGTGTGGCGACCGGACGGCAGCGGCGCGAAAAGCAGAACCCTCCCTCCGTTACCCCAGGCCCGCAGTCCCGGAACCGGGACGGCCTGGCTGCCCCGAATTTACTGGAGCGCCAGAATCCGTGATCCCGGTGGCTGTCCGCCGAAGCGGTGGCGCGCGGCGATGAGACCCGGGTGACCCGCGCGGGGCGGGGTTGTTCAGGGGCACGAGATCCTTGGACTTTGATCGAAGGCAGCCTCCCCGCAGCTCTTGTCCCGCGGGCCCTGCCGGGCTGTGGACCAGGGCCCCTCGCACTTGTCGGTTCTTCCCTGCCCGGAGCCCTCATTCCCCAAAGTTACAAGCAGCTTGTTTCGTGCAGAGGTTTTTGGGGACCTAAAGTATTCTTTGTACAATGGCAGCCGAGAGCTGGAGGGAGAGGTCAGGCCAAGGAGTGGTGGGCTCGGCTCTGCGTTGGCCCCAAGTTTTTGTACGTTTCGCCTTCACCTCGCCTTCTTCCGTTTTCCCTACAAGAGTTGGTTTTCCCCGGTTTAGACTCCTACCGGCTGAATCCTGCACCCGCTCAGCTGAGCTGGCAGCCCCCGCAGCCCCGCACTCTTCCACAGGCCGGGCTGTTTGGGATTCTCACCCGTTGGCCAACCGGGCCTGGGTCGGGGTCCAAATCTGGGACCGATACCCAGCCACGTCTGAATCGCAGGCGTTGGCCCCAGCCCGTGGAATCGTGTTAAGCTTATGCTTCCTGAGCTCTTGCATATGGTGGTAAAATTTGTTAGAGCGGTGTTTCCAAATACCCCTTGGGCATTTGGTGTGCGGGAATTCACTGCAAGCGTAGAAGTCTGTGAACTTAAAAAAAAATTCTTTCCTGAGTTCTTCACAAGCCCCCACTACCCTGGCCCCATTTCCCATTGTTCTTTGCTTTTTAAGTTGCCTGTTAATTTTTTAAAAGTTTATTTATGCAGAGGAAAAATATCGTTTAATTTGTTCTATTATTTTAATTCCTGGCTTTTGGAAACGGTTCAGAGACCACAAAAATGTCACCTGTTGTAATAAGCAGGGGAGTGTTGTGTGTGCGTTTTAATTGCCAGCAGAGACTTAGTTTGGTGGGCGTTCAGAGCTAGGGCTCCGGGAAAGAGGCTTTGCAGCTTTTCTTTGTGGCAGTCATTTGCAAGTGGGTTTGGCTCCCAGCAGCGGCAGCAGCGCTGCTTCCTTCTACGCCGATCCCGGCGCGGGTCAAGAAGCCCAGACCCTGGACAGGGGTGGTCAGAGGCTGGGGTGGGAGATTGCCCACTCTCTCAGACTGACTTTCTGGCTTTCGGTTTTTCAGTGCGAAAGTGGCTAGTTCGCGCCGGGAGCGCTGCGCATCAGCCCAGCTTCAGACATTTTCACGTTCCGAACGCCAGCCTCTTCGTTTCATTTGTCTTGGTTCTGGCATGTTTAACCACGCAATTAGTAATCTCACTAATTATTCAGTTAGCTGGCGTTTTGTAATCACTTTAAACCAGGGTCGGGTGTGTGATTTAACAAACAAACAAACTCCCACGCGTACAGACGTGAACCAAACCCATCACGTCAAGGATTTGAAATTTTTAAAACTCAATATTTGTTGGTCCTTTCGTCCAACCTCACTGCCTGCCAGACAATTTATTTAGCTTCGTGAATTGATCCCTCCTCCTTGTTTAGTTAATTCAACAAAGACTTTTTGCAATCTGTTTGGAGTTTGTCTGATGCCGTGGAAAAGTAGCTGATGATTTATTTGGTTGCTTTTCGATTTCTGTCTTCAGCCCTTCTTTCTCCTCCTTTCAGCGGGGATGTCAGCTGTTATTACTTCCTATTGATTCCTTTGCAAAGTGAGAAGTGAACTAAAATTAATGTCAATTCCACTGCTCAGATCAATAGCTGGAGTTATTTTAATCTGGATTTGCACGAAGTGCTAAATTAAAAAAAATCAGCATAGAGGCAGAAAAGTAACAGTTACTTACTTTCCCTTTGCTTGGTTCTTTACAGTCACCCAAATGCTCCATCAAGCTGATTACCTTACAATCCATATTTTTTTAATTAAGAGGGTCAGTTAGTTTTCTTATTTTGGGTTCTGTGTTTAAATCCATGACATTTTGACATTGGGAGTATATTAACTATAGATTTTCATAATGACTGTGGTCTGCTGAAGCCTCATCTATACAAGTTGTTAATGTGAGGAGGGGGTAAGAATGAAAAGGAAAAAGAAAAAAAGAATACTCCCCCTCCCCCCACAGAGACCAACGCCCACACAGTGGAGTAAAAGAGATGTGGCCTGGAAAAATATTGTTGATTTATTTTCAGGATAATGAAGTTTCAAATGAATAACCAGGTTTGAGTGATTCACCGTGTTCTGTTGGAGTGTCCGGTGCTGTCGCCAGATTACTAATTTATGAAACTCATTTAACATAATGAGATGATCCAGGAAGTAAAAATAGAAAGTGAATTCTTTGGGCTATTGGTTATTTGGGGGGGAAGCATTCACCTCAGTGTATTATGTTCCTCCTTTTCTCCTGCTTGCCTCACAGTAATAGTGCTTGTTGAGAGATAAGTAGTTAGTTATTTCTGTTACGAACAGCTACTTAGAACCCTTGGAACAGCCCTAGACCCACTTTTAGAGCGTCCATGTTGTATGACCATTAATCTGACTTGAAAACAGCCAAGAACAGGATTCCCAGACCAGACTTGTCAGGCTAACTGGCTGTCCTTGGCAGATCATTCCCTGCACTGCTATAACTTGACAGGAAAGTTATTTAAAATTTGGAAGAGAGAAAAATCCGTTAATGTGAGATACATAATCTGGTAATTTAGCAATGATGTCTATAAGGAGAGATGCCAAATGAGGAAGCAGTCTGATGGTGTGCACTCATCTTCCCAATTAATAACAGTCATTGACACGTCTGCTACAGGATGAGAGAAGGAAATACTCTCTTTGCACTGCATTAAGCCAACAGGATTCATCTGCAGTTTAACTGGGGCTTCTCTATTTGAGGGAATACCATAGATACTCCATTATCTAGAGGGGTGTGTGTGTGTGTGTGTGTGTGTGTGTGTGTGTGAGTTTTAAGGGAGGGGGTAAATTCTTATTTGAGACATGAGTCTCAGTTTAAAGTTATACGTTGTAGCAGATGGTGGTTTTGGTTTACACTTTGAGTTTCATTAAGTTTCTATCTAGCGTATATTTTTTAAGCTAATAAATAATCTTCCTATTCATCTTATGTTAGTCTGACTTTGGATGTATAGCTCTTCTCCCACGTCCCCCGCCCCCTACTCAAAATAAACTTTGAAATAGAATCAGTGGCTATAGAAAGACACAACCTAAATTTAAAAGGGAAATTGAAAGAAGTCTCTCCGAACTCCAATTTGTTCCAGGGACCTTTATCAGACATCAACTCTGACTGGGCCAGTAAGCTGAGCAAAATAAGTCAGAAATTTTGTTAACATTTTGCTCCAAATGTTAATGGCAAATTCAAGGCTGTTTACAAATCTACTTAAGAGCGAGTGCATTAGTAACTAAAATTACCGATCCGTACTTTGCTGCCCCTGGAAGACAGCCGCTTCTAGAGAACATATGCCAAAGGCACCCATGATGGTTTTAAATATTGTCAGAGATGCCAGGCATTTTATTGATGAAGGTTTTGTTCCTTCTCAGAAAAGAGAAAACCTGTATGATTAGAGAAGGAGTGTGCATCAAAAATAACATTGCTGTTGTTTCTTCACATAGCACTTCTTTCTGGGAACAGTCTTAGATGATACATGAAGATGTGTGTTTATGTATGTGCCAGTGTGTGTGATTTATCCACATGTACAATTTGTAACAGCTAACACGTCCAGATGGTCTAGATAGGCTTGATTTAGGGATATTTCTGCACCAGGGCGTTGTTAGGGGAGATGAAGAGAGGATGTGTTTGTGGGGGGGCATCTAGGTAGAACCTCACCTCTCTTTGAACATCAGGCCTGCCATGGGTGGTGTATGCAGCTGGAAGCCCTTGAAAATATAGACCCCACCCAATCTACTGGGTGACTTGGCCTTCCAAAGCTCATTTGCTCAGGGAATATTGTATTTGGAGGTTTTATGATTTTTTTTTTCCTTTGCTGGGCTCAGGCGCATTTCACCCGGAACGTGTAGGGACCAAAGTCAGCTACGCGTACATCACAGTAAGTTGTCTATTGATTTTCTTGAATGAAAATGGTCTGATGCTGCTCTCCACTGGCTCCTAAAGCCTGTGGTGTCTCTTGACCGAGCATCTGTAAGCCAGAAGGATGGTATTTCGATCACTTGGGGTTTCCCTTTTTTTCTCCCCCTGACCTTCCTCCCCCCTCTTTTTTTTCTCTTTGCTGTTTCCGCAGGTCTTAGAAGGGAATGATTCCCCAGTAATATTCCCTGCCCTGATCCAAGGTGCCGCTCAGCCTCCCTCCCAGGGAAGACTGCTTCTTGTGTGACACCAGCCATAGAAAGAGACTCCGATGGACTTACACCGGGCAGCCTTCAAGATGGAGAACTCATCCTACCTCCCCAACCCACTGGCATCCCCAGCACTGATGGTCCTGGCGTCCACGGCTGAGGCCAGCCGCGATGCTTCCATCCCTTGTCAGCAGCCACGACCCTTTGGTGTACCTGTCTCAGTAGACAAGGACGTGCATATTCCATTCACCAACGGTTCCTACACCTTTGCCTCTATGTACCATCGGCAAGGTGGGGTGCCGGGCACTTTTGCCAACCGTGATTTTCCCCCTTCTTTACTACACCTCCACCCTCAATTTGCCCCCCCAAATCTAGATTGCACCCCAATCAGTATGCTGAATCATAGCGGAGTGGGGGCTTTCCGTCCCTTCGCCTCCACTGAGGACCGGGAGAGTTATCAGTCAGCCTTTACGCCCGCCAAACGACTTAAAAACTGCCATGACACAGAGTCTCCCCACTTGCGCTTCTCAGATGCAGATGGCAAGGAATATGACTTTGGGACACAGCTGCCATCTAGCTCCCCCGGTTCACTTAAGGTTGATGATACTGGGAAGAAGATTTTTGCTGTCTCTGGCCTCATTTCGGATCGGGAAGCTTCATCTAGCCCAGAGGATCGGAATGACAGATGTAAGTACTTTGGTGCGAGCCCTCCCTACCCCCACCAAGCCCTGCCTTACAGTAGTGTTCAACAGGTCGGTGGCAGTTTTCATGCTCCTAGTAATGGGAAGGGCCAACTACTTCCCACTCGATGGCTGTGGAGTGTGAACATTTACTTGTCTCTTGTCAATGAGCATTGACAGTTCCCAAAGGAAATGTTTTTCTGAAGGTGGCCAGAGGCAAGTTGGCCTCCACACTGCCTCTCTCCAGGGGACTCTGGAGTGAAGAGGGGTGCCATATGTATACTGGAGTGACTATCATTTTATTAGAAAGTGTAGGTTTCTGGAAAATTTGGGGAGCCTGAAGAAATTCATCCATCCCTCCTCTCTTTGCTATTCCCGTTAGGTTTCTCTGATCTTGGTATTATTTTTTAGCTTTTCCATTGTATCACATCTAGTGGACTCCACGTGATTTTATTTTCCCAACTCTCAGCCCTTGTCCACATCAGGCTATTTTTCAGAGAAGGACAAAGGTGTCGTCAATCACCATAAAGCATTTCAAACAGCTGTGTTTTCCTTGCCGTCGCAAGGCTAGAAAGCCCACTTCTCTTGGGATTTAACAGGTTTGCTGGATGCTTATCCTCGGGCTCACTTTTAGGACTAGACGCGGTTGACCTGTGTGACTGCTCCATATTTGACGTTCACAACTATTGTTAATTTCTGCTTATGGAACAGCTTTCTTGTGTTCTCCAAGTGCTTTGTTGAGCTTTGGCTACCCTTGGTAATAGTTGGAACTAAACCTTTATTTGGAACTTGTAGGCCAGGAGTGCTGAACCCTGCAATCTTCTCCTCTAACAGAATCAGAAAATAATTGTGTTCTGATACTTTTAGGCTGTGGGTAGGCAGATCAGTTTTCTTCAAGCCTGGTGAGAATTTATGAACTGAGGGTGTTTTTCCACCCAACCCTTTGTTCTAAGATTTGCTTCATTTTATTTTCTTAAGAAAACTACATCTGAGGTTTGCTTTCCCCTCTTCTCTATTTTTTGTGCTCCTGTCCTCTCTATAACCACCAACACGAATACCATTTTTTTCTCTTCTCTTTATGATGCCGAGGAGAGTAATAGAGACATTGCAGTTCTCTCCCCTGTCGGCACTGCTTCCTCAGGCTGTCTCCTTGAATTAGGCACTGTGTTAACTTTCCTGCGCTAAAAGGCATCTGCCTAAACCCAGCGTACCTTTTCAATAAAAGTCATCATAAAATCAGCCTGCCTTGTAAATCCATCGCTCTTTGGTTTTGAAATATGTTGCAAGTGTGTCTTTTATGTCAGCGTCTGTAAGCCCGAGACCTCCCCACTTAAGGGAGAAGCTGCTGTATGCCAGCACAAGTGCCCGGGTGTTCTCACTTCGCTTCAGCTCCTTCCACCGGCTCCCCTTCTGGACAGCTGACGAGTGTGTTACCAGCTTGCTTTTTGGGTATACCTCCCGAACGTGCTGGCGTTGTGTTGGTCTGTTTTGTTTTACTTCAGTGCAGTTTTCATTTGTCAATGTGCAAGTGATCAAGGCTAGCTATAATCTGACCTCGGGCTAAAGCTGCCCTGGGTGAGGGTGTGACAGATTCTGTCCCCTTCTTCTCCAAATACAAGTTGAAAATGAAATCCTCTCAAAACTAATATGCTACAAAGTAACATCTGGAGATCAAGATTCCTTTCTTCTCTCCTAACAGATCCAGCTTGTCTTCATTTTTCTCTTTTTAGCCCAAACCTGTCTCAGACCCCCAGAGCGGGAGGAAGCTTGTTAGTCAAGTCAGAACTCATAGATGTGGCTGTCCATTCCCTCTCCGAGTGTCAAAGCCATAACTCTTCTGTTTGCCTGGTTTGCATTGTGTGGTGGTGCCATCCCCCGTGGAGATGGATCCCTCACACAGGAATACGCCTGGGTGGAGAAAAATTAAATGAGTCTATCTCCCAAAGTGAAATGGAATTCTGACCTTGAAATTAATGAGATTCTGATCAGAAGGGTGGGGAAACTTCTTTATTTCAAACTGTAGTGTTATACACATTGGAGCCCTTTCCCCTTTTATTTGTTTAAAATATTTTTCCTTTAGAAAGTACTTTGTATTCTCTTTTCTCTGTTACACAAGCGTAAAACCTTGAGGCATGTCTGTGAGTGTAGGGTGTTTGCACACCCACCATATTATTGAGAGTTGCATTTGTGACTAATCTTTAACAGGAAACAAAGGTGTAAAATGAATAGGAGTCTCTTAGCCTGTGATCCAAGGCTCCTTCCTCCTTTTCTCCCCTTAGGTGGCATAGCAGCCATCACAGGGTTGCACTGGTAGTATTTGTGCATTTGATTTTGAGTTTGGGGAAGGTAGGAGAAACAGTTTTCTGTAGGGAAGGGTGGAAGAGGCACTGTGACAAAGTCTGCAGCAGCTTTCTTGGCTCCTGTCATATGCCGACGTGTGTCGGAATATTTATGGTCTGTTTTATGTAAATACATATTTAAGGGCCGTTAGAAGGCCTGATTATTCCCACTAGATGCCTTTCAGGTCCTCCCTACAGAACCGTTCTGAAATAAGTAATATTTCTCAGATAATCGAGTGACAGTGTACAAGACTGCTTCCAAAGGGAGAGCTTAAGGGGCAGATGGGGCAGTGAGGGGGATGGGGAGGGGAGAAGAGAGGTTAGAAAGTGTTCCAAAGAGCAAAGTCATAGGATGCAGCGGCTTTTGGTCAGATTGCCAAAATTAACCATATGTGTTCTAGTTTTTTATTCTTAAAATTTAGAGTTAATTTCTGATGTGGGTGACTTATTTTTCAGTTCTCTTCATATAAATAAATTTTCTCATAAAATATAAAAAATGTTTTAATTAAATACAACAATAAAACTCCTAAATAGGCACTTAGCTTTAGGGGGTTTTGTAAGGGGCAGGGGGGCTAAGTATGGAGATGTGTGTGTGTGTCCTTTACTTAGAGTAGAAGTTTTATGACTGAGTTTTAGGTCAATGAAAAATCAGTTTTACAGTGGAAACACTGACAGTTTTTACTGTCGCAGCCACCCCCCGCTCACACACTGCATCCATATGCAGATATGTCCACATGTGAGGGCATTCGAAAGAGAGGCCTGCAGACATGGTGTAATACACACATGTGCTTGCCTTAAATCTGGGTACTGATAGGCAGGATTTCTTTTGTGATGAAATATGCATTTTTGTACCGAAATGTAGCTATTTGGGTAAAAAGTATTGTCTCTCCTAGTAGATTATTCCGGTTTGCTTGCCTGTTCGTCTACCTGGCATCACAGGTGATTCGTGAGGTAGGTGTTGGGTTCTATGGAAAAAGGAAGCCTTGGCTCAACAGGACTGACTTATTTGCCCTGGAAAAAGGGAGACGTGTTTTGTGAGAAGCTGTTCATGGAGGATGCGTAATTCCCCAGGAAGGGAACTGAGGTAACTCCTGTTTATTGTCACTCCCTGAGCCAGTCTCCAAGGCTTCTTGTCCAGGGAAATGATGCTAAAATTTATGGACCAATTACGAATAGTCCACGTGTGTCTTACATATGAAGTGTCTCCAGATATGTTTCCCAGGGCTTTTAAAATAAACATTTCCTCATTAAGGAAACTTTACAACAAAAGGGAAGATAAGTATTGTCTGCTGCCTTGTGCCAGAATCTATACATTTATTACCCCTTCAGCGCCCTGGCTCTTATCATGTACATTTCCTGATTGTTCTTTGTAGCATCCCCCCCCCCCGCCTCGCCCCATGCCCAGATTCCTGCCTGGGTGACACAGTTTTCTTGGCCAGCCTGCCAGTCATTCCACTCAGCCCAAATTGGAGCTGCCTAGTGTACATGCTCACCAGAAAGCAGAGAGGAACCAGAACTACCCCAGTTGGAGCAATAACTGGCCCTGCCTTCTGATTTACCTCAGGGACGTGCAATGGGCAGTGACCCTAAAGTGTCCCTGTTTCCTTGGCCCTTCCCTGTGTCAGGCAGATTCACAGGTAGGTGGAAAACCTGGTGGCTCAAAGCAGTTCCTGGATATTCTGCTTTGCTCTCATCTTTGTTGTATTCGAAAAGTCATTCTTGGGCCCCAAAAACCCTGAATAGAAGATGGTATTTTGTACTCTGAGACTGTGTCGTTATGAAAGCATGTATTATGGAAGACCTTGTGTCCTAAGAATCAAATCAGCTGAGCCCACATAGGCCCAAGGGCAGCCTGGAATGAGGAGTCCTGACTACATCATGGGGGTAGGGTTAAGGGGGATACTTCCCAAGGGCTTTGGGACTGGGGTGGCCAAGGACCCTAATCTGGGCTTTTCAGAGGATTGTTTTTGCTGGGGAAAATGTCTGGGGCAGTTGTCACTAGGCTCAACTTCTGGATTGTAGTTGGAGCAGATGACCACTATGAAAGAGCCAGCAAATCACTAGAGGAGGTGGGTCAGATGGTTCCATCCGTACTGACTTGCCCAGAACTAGCCCAGTGGTCGCTCAGCTGCTCCCCGGTTTCTCCCTGAGCCCCTTTTCTCCTCCCTCTGGGTGTGGAGGGCAAGAACTCCCTGTGATGTGTGGTTGTTTCTGGTTGTTCACTCCCAGCACAGTCATGGAGACTCCTTTTCATGCTGCTGGGTTTAATTGTCTTGTTGGGATAAAGAAATGTTTGCACAGCTAAAGTGGGGCCGGGCTGGACGGGAGCAGTCCCTGATGGCTGCAGAGCCATCTGGCCTGGCTTGGCTTGGCTCAGTGCGCCGCTCGCCCGCCGCCCGCCCGCCCGGCGGCTGGGCTCGCTCCCGCTCCCGCTCTCTTCCCCTGTCCTCGCTCCACGCCGCGCCGCTCTGGTCGGCGGCTGCCTCCTCGCGCGGCCGGAATGCCTAATCACCATGGTGAGAAAACGGACACCGCAGCCGTCCTCCCTCCTCGCCTCGCTCCCTCCCTCCCATCAATTGTCATGCAGAAGTGATCCGGGCTGCCGTTTCCTCGCGGCCGCCAGCCAGCCCCTCGCCGCTCCCGGCAGAAGGGTGGCTGGTAATTGATCGTTTGGGGGAGGGGGCGCGGAGAGGCGCGAGGCCCTGCCAGGGGGAGGAAGGATCACAGAACGGGCACCGTTGGCTCACTTGGAAAGGACTCCCTAGCCTCCGCCACTGAGATGGCTTTCAAGTGGTTTGAGAAATGTTGGTGACCTCGCCATCGTTCGCCCGGACTCGGAGACTGCGGGAGAACTCTAGGCGCTGCCCCAGGGCCGGGCGAGCCCCGCGCCACCGCCGCCGCCGCAGGCTGAGGCCGGGACCCCGCGGGCAGGCCTGGTCTCCCACCCCCGCCCCGCCCACCACGTCGCGCGCCCCCAGGTCGCACTAGGAACCTAGCCCTCGGTCGGTTTCCTGTACTGCGGTCTGAGCCGCAGAGAGAGTGTGGGGACCGGGTGAGGGGACAGGGAGCGAGTGTGACCGGGGAGAGGGGCACGCCCACGCGGGTCTCGGGATGACAGGGGACAGGGCGAGAGGTGCAGGTGGGCGAGTGGCGGAGTGAGGAGGCGAGGGGACCCCGCGCGGGCGTTGGGTGGCCTGTGCGCGGGAGGGGGCTGGAGGTGGGGGCGGGGGGAAAGTGTGAATAGAAGGAGGGCGTGGAGAGGGCGCCGGGGCGCGTGGATGAGGAGGGACGTGTGTACACGCGCATCGGGAGCTAGCATTTCCTTCGGCCCTTGAGGACTTTGAGGTTTCTCCCGTAGATTCGAAATGTTTTCCCCGTCTTGCTTTTCAAATCTGTGAAACGTTCCAGGGACTGTTTCCCAAAGTCCAGGGGTTCGTGAATCTGCAGGATGGCTGGTATTCGGGCGAGGCGAGTCTTCGTCGCTTCTGACAGTCTGAGGCTCGCAGCCAGCACAGCGGGGCTTGTTAAAGTCCGGGCAATTTCTGGAACTCTTCCCACGGGAAGTTTTCCGGGGCTGCCTTCCGGTCAGCGGCCCCAGGTTGATTATTTGGTGGCCCGTTTTTGTTTGAAAACAAAAAACACACATTGTATCCTAATAACAAAAGTTGCTCTCCCTCCCCATCCCCTTTCCTCATTAGGCAGGGAAGAGGAAACTGAAAAAATAGAATTATATTTTTATATTAGTTTTTCTTATTTTTAACCCTTGTTAACTACATCCATCTGGTTAATAAATATTAGCACACATTGAAATGTATTCTTTGTAAATACTTGGCATTTGGAATGACAATACATTTAATAGTTATGTTTTCATAATGGTTTTTCGTATTTTAACTCTTACTATCCACATCTGGTACGTACTCTTTATAAAAATTTAGGATTTGGGGTGATGATGCATTTTAAGTGTAAAATCCACATGATTTGAACACCAAAGTTACAATAATTTATGGATTTAAATATTCTCTTCCAACAGTTTAACAGCATTTCCCAGTGCCATTTTACCCCCTCTTAAAGACAGATGAACTGCAGACTTAAGGATAACTTACTGCTGTATAGCAACTAAAATGCCTTCACGTTTAAAAAAATACCATTTAAATTGTGACATGTGGCTGAACAGAGCCCAATCTTCTATAACCTAAAAGTGTGTGCTGCACGTGAGAATTTGTAAATATTTCTTTATGAGCATGGAGGAGAATCTTCTGCAAAAGAACTTTCACCTACTTAGTTTCTTTCTTAGGCCTTTTCCAGGAAAAGATCCTGATTTGGGACAATGGGTTTAGGCCTGGAGAAATGATAGGTTGTGGTATGAATCAGTTAACCTAGGAGATGCTTACAGAAACTGGAGGAATTCATTCCCTTCCCCCTTCCATTTTTACCCAATGGATTTGACTTTTCTATTATCTTAATTACAGTTTAGTTTTAGTGCTAAAAAAATTTTTTTTTGGCATTGGTGCCAATCACATTGAAGGGTTCAGTGTTAGTTGAGTATTGCTTAAATTAATGGGGGTGATTATAATGTTTCCTCCAAGTTTTCACCAGTTTGCCACTCTTTAGCATTGCACTGAATAATGTCTGTAAGACTGTGCTATCCCACAGGTGTAGAGGTTTGGGGAAAGAAACAAAGAATTTATTTATGCCTTGAGATTTCATAATGACAAAAGTAGGTAGAGAGTTTTTCAAGAGATACGTAAAATTACCTTTCTCAAATACAGACCTATTGTGTTGACTATTTGGGGGTACCAAAAAAATCTTTCATAGCTTAACAAATAATTTAAAATTTGCTTTTTTTGCCTAACTCTCTAGAAACCTAAGATCAGAGGCAATCCCTTTCCCAAATGTTTTCTCACAGCATTACATCCCCTATCATGGAGTCCACAAATGCTGATCTGCTTTTGATGTGTATTTTAGAAAAAGAAGTTCCTACCCAGGTCCTGTTCGAAGCTGGAAGCAGACAAGTGATGTGGGGGTTTTGTAGACACATATAACCATCTAGCAATTCAGACATTTGACCATCAATTTTCTCTGTAGAATGTGTTCTGATTGAAGATGACCTAGAGGAAATGAACGTTGTGTTTTGGGGGAAGACATGGTGCTGCATCCCACATATTCTGTTCAGCAGACACAGAGCTTTAGGAAAGTCTAGAGCTGTATATGTGAAGAAGGAACCTTTGGTACAGTCTCATGAGAAATCAAGCCCAGTAAGCCTGAGTGTGACTCACCAGATGAGGGTTGTCTTTTTCCACTGAAATTCATTTGCAGGCGGAGACTTATGGCTTTGCATCCATCTTAGAGCAGCAGACAGGGAGAAAGCCGTAGGGAGGGGGTAAGGGCCAGCCCTGGAGAGACCTTTGCTTTATTTTCAGGTATATGATTCCCATTTAGGTGCCAGCTACTCCTAGTGCTCTCATTTGGCCTTGCTTTTGGGGATGTGATTTATACCAAGTCAGAGTGGCCTAGCATAATACCTGTTAGAGGAATAAATGCGTTTGCCCCTTTGAGCCTAACCCTGGAGGTGTTTCAGATCAAAGATGGGGAGACAATAGAACCCAGTAGTTATGAGTTCAGCCTCTGAAGTAACATCCTGACCCTTTAGCCTACTTACTCTATGACCCTGGGCACATTACTTGGTCTCTCTGGGCCTCAGTATTCTCACCTGTAAAATGGAAATTATACAACCATAAAGGGTTGTTGCGAAGGACTGAATGAGATTAAGTACATAGATAATGCTTAGAACAGTTTCTCATACATAATAAGCATTCCATACATAATGGCTTATTTCAAGGATAATCTCATGGCATAATCTGCATTGTCAGAAGCACCAATATAGCCAAACACAGGGTCATTAACAACTAGCATGTATTCAGGATCCTTTCACAGACTCATGCCTTTATGGCAATGTGGAAAAAGGGAGAAAGTCTCAGAGCCCTTTCCTATGATAGCCAGCTGCTTCACCTCCCTTCATTATTACCCATCTACCAGGATTAGCCCTGGTGGCCCTCTGACCTCTTTCTCCCTTCATATTATTTAGAAGAAAGGCAATGTTAAAGTGAAAGAAACCAAGTCTGAGTAAGGAAGGGACTTGACCAGGGTTAGGTATCTAGGCAGTGGCCCAGGTCAGAGAATCCAGATCTCATCATATTTTCTTACTATGGAACTTTCTTTCTATTGTCAGATACTGTTTGAAATAAATGGGCCATTAGAATTTGTTTGTGGTAGAGATTTGGGCTATATGTAATCAGATTTTCTGTAATGGTATTTGGCTAGTATTAGAATTCAAAGTACCAGAGTTTCTAGTATGTCCCTAGATTTTAAGTTATACAGGCACTTTTACCCTCTTGCCTGTGTGAGAGAAATCTGTGAACCTTCCCCCATCTGTGTGTGTCACAGTCCCACAGCATGATGGATTGTCTCTGCTTGGGGGAGGCTTAGGACGGGGCTTGAAGGGGCCTTGTAGGTCAGGAGAGAAATACAGCAGCAGGACTGAGCTGGGGGAGCTGCTGGGGAGGGATTAGCAGGGGAAGGGGAGGGCAGGGTTGGGCGGGGATAGGCCGCTTCCATGGTGTCTGTGCGCATTTTCCTAGGACTAAAAGAGGGCTGTCTATTACCCTGAGTGCACAAATAAACTCAGTGTTTTCTTCTTTGTAGAAAGAAAGCCCCATGGGACTTGAGAATATCAGAAAATGATTCTGCATATCAGTGGGAGAAGCAGAGAGTATGGGGATGGGAGTGGGCAACACTGGCCTTCTGCCTGAGGACCGTGGATTTGAGTCTGTTATTTAAATATAGTTGCTTGTATTTGAAGTCTTCTGTTCACATACGTATGTAGCAAACGTAGCCATTGGAGGCCAATGGAGACCGACACCTCAGTCCTTTTCGGTTCCTTCATGGCTCCATTGAAGAGAAGGGATTCCGACCACTGTTGGTGGTGAAGAGCACCCACTTCTCCTCTCTCCCTATCCCCAGTCCTTTCCACATATAGACAAGGTGTTCGGGAGGTAGGAAGGGAAATGCTAGACATTCTTAATTTTCAGTTGTTAAAGAAGGGGAGAGATCTGAGATTCAGGCCCAAATGCCAAAGTCATTGTAAGGAAGGAATTCCAGAAAAGAGAAGAGTTGGATCCAAGAGGTAGATGGAGAGGTAAAGGCATAGCACATGCTAGGGCAAGTAATCAGCAGGACTGCAGTTAGGGCCTAGGCTTCGGCTTCCTTCCTGAGCAGTAAAATTAAAAAAAAAAAAAATCCTTAGAACAACAAAAGTCTGGACGCATGGGCTTCCTTCCTGACAGGCCAACCTGGTGGGGCTTCATTCAGCCTGAGCAGCAGTCAAGGCTGATTTACTGGTAAGAGATCCCAGACAGACGTTTGAGCTTAACCCTTTCCTAACTGCTGAGAAGCCTCATTGCAAATACTGCCCTCCTCTCCCAACTTCCCATCATGGTATGGGTAGCTTTTCACTGCCATTTGTTCTTTATTTAAGGAGAGTACCTGCTGCTGAAGGGCCTAATACCCTCTTCATGAGAAAGCTGGATCTATGAGAAGTTGAATGACTTGAAAGAGATCTTACCATCAAGTCATGACAGGGCTGGCATTGTGGCTTATGGCCGGTTTAACTCTCAGGCTCTAGGTGACATTATACTGATTTTGGAGCACTATATCCATCTTTGGTCATGGGGAGTGCCTCCTGGAGTCTGTATCGGGGTGATCCTGTGAGCCATAGTTCTACTTCCATACAGTACTGGCAGTGCAGAAGGAGGAATGCTGCTTATCTTAGGTACTTATTGGTGCATCATGGATGAAACTGGCAGAGTACACGAGGCATGATTGAGATTCAGCTAGTATGATGCACTCATTTATTGGTTTAATTATCCAATCAGTATTTACTAAGTACCTGCGTTGTTCCAGGCACTATGCTAGGTGCTGGGGATACAATGATGAGCAAGACAGATTGTAGTGCTTGCCTTACTAGAGCTTAAAGTTTAGCAAGCAATTGCAGGATGTAGTGAAAAGTACTATAATAGGGAGAGTATAAAATGCCATGGGATTAGAAGCAGGAGCACCTAATCTTGTCTATGAGCCAGGATAACTTTCTGGAGAAAGTGACCTTTAAGTTGGTATCTGGAAATCAAGAAGGAGTTACTTATTCAAAGGGGCTAGGTGTGGCAGTTTGCTTTTTTGAACAAAGTATAGCATCTAAGAGTGGAAGAAAGAACCCCAGTGCTGCCAAGGATTGCTCACAATAAAGTAAAAATAGAATTTCTGTCTGCCAAGACCTTAGACGTGTTGTCGGATCTCCGCAATACTTCATCCTATCGCCAGTCATTCTTGAGAATGTACCGTTGGTGCTTATGTGGTTCTGAAGCCCAACATCATATAGAGTCTTGCTTTTAAAGTACCTTTTTGTTGTGTGTGTTTGTTTTATTGAAGCATAATTAACATACAGTATTACACTAGTGTCAGGCATACAATATAATAATTCAACAATTCTATACATTACTCAGTGCTCATCAAGATAAGTGTCCTCTTAATCCCCTTCACGTATTTCACACAGATCCCCACTCACTTCCCCTCTGGTAACCACCAATTTAATCTCTGTATTTAAGAGTCTGGTTTTTTGTCTCCTTTTTCTTTGTTTTGTTTCCTTAACTCCACATATGAATAAAATCATATGGTATTTATCTTTCTCTCACTGACTTAACATTTTACCCTCTACCTCCCTACATGTTGTAGCAAATGGCAAGATCTCATTCTTTTTTATGGCTGAGTAATATTCCATTGTGTGTATGTATGTATGTATATATATTATATACACATATACACACATGCATACGTTCATATATCAATACATATATAGACACCATACATACATCACTGTCTTCTTTGTCCACTCATCTACAGATGGAATTAGTGTTTTCATTTTCTCTGGTTAAATACACCGTAGTGGAATTACAGGATCATATGGTAATTTTAGTTTTAATGTTTTGAGAATATTCCATATTGTATTCCACGGTGGCTGCACCAATTCATATTCCTTCCAACGGTGCACTTTTCCTCCACATCCTAGCCAATGCTTGTTATTTTTTGTTTTTGGTTCTAGCCATTCTGGCAGGTGTAAAGGTAATATCTCACTAGTTTTTATATGCATTTCCCCGATGATTTCCAGTGTTGAGCATCTTATCGTGTGTCTGTCACCCATCTGTATGTGCTCTTTGGAAAAATGTCTATTCATCCTTTGCCCATTTTTAATCGGATCATTTGGGTTTTTTTGGTATTAACTTGTATAATTGGTTTATAGATTTTTGATATTAACCCCTCATTGGATATATCATTTGCAAATATCTTCTCCCATTCAGCAGGTTGCTGTTTTGTTGGTGGTTTCCTTTGCTGTGCAAACAAAAACAAAAACAAAAAAAGTAACTTTCTGAAGATAAGTCACTATAGAATACTTTCTGCTGGCATATATCTTAAGACCCACAAGCACCCAGAACCAAGCTTGGCCCAAAGTACTCTGGAAATATTTGTCAAATATGGAAGACCATTATTATTACCCTGATGATCTTTAGGGGGATAGATCATAGGTACTGGTCTTTTTACTCAAGTTTATGCTCAGCTCTGTACTTTGCGTGCACAGAGACGTGTTAGGTCTCAAGATCTAGAGTACTCCCTGACCATTTAAACTAAGCCACATGGCACCCAGGATTCTTGGCCAGATTTCTTGGCAAAGTTTCCCATGGGAGGTGCTTTGCTCAGGCGCAACTTTCATGAGGGAGGCTAGGCGTAAAATGCCAAGACTATTGAAGAAAGGAAAAAAGAAGGCAAGGCAAACCGTTGTCCCACCCTGGCACACACTGGCATACTAAAACAGTTCCCTTCGGCCAGGCCCTCGGTGCCTGCCATCCCTGTTGTGGTTTTCCTTCCCCTGGCCTCTTATCATTGTCACCGCTCAACATCCACAGCGTTTCCTGTGGAGTGCTGTGTGCTCAGGGCTGTTTGCAGAGGAGTCAGCAAAGTAGATGCTACTTCCTCTTCTTGAGGGCCTTATGGTTAAGGTGAGTGGTTAAGATGTATATATGAAAAAGAAATGATAATATGAGGTAACAGACAACAAGGGCTCTGGGATGTCAGGAGGAGTCATTCCTAAGGCTAGGTTTCCTAAAGTGTGATCTGAGAGCCGTGAGCTCCCCTCCCATTTGTGGTGGTGGAGGAGGGGTGGTAAATATTATTTATAGTGCAGATTCCCAGGGCCCACTCCAGACCTCCTACTCAGAATCACAGGGAAAGCGGTGCAGAAATCTGTATATTTAGCAAGTAGGTGATTCTTAGACTCCTTAAAGTATACAAGTCACTCACCAAAGGTGAGAGTCTCAGAGGGAAGCTTTCACCAAGGAGTACAGCTTTGGAAGAAGGGGACCCAGGACAGGCAAGTAGAGAGGAGGAGGCTGGGATTCCACCCAGAAGCCCGGACCAGTAGGAGAGAAGATGCAGGCTCTGATCCTGGCAACCCCTTTCTTCTGTTGTGGATACGATCTGTCCAACTGCCTCTAGTTGCCCCCTTGGCCTTTGCTGCTCCTCAGGTTGTTTCCCTTTTTCTCCCTTATTGCCGACCAGCTGATTGTACACGCTCAGACGGCCCCTTTCTTGGTGTAATATTGTAGTTATAAGGTGGCCCAGTGGAGGGGCTCATAGTGCTTAGCCAGATGTGAGGGAGCCAGTGTGCACTTTGGTGCTTCTTGGGCTCCAGCCAGCTTGGCTTCTCACTGCTGTTATACTGCCGAATTGGGGCTAGAGGGGGGTTTTGCCAGCCTCCTCTCTCCCCCTTCCCCAGCCCTTAAGCTTTCTTATGCTAAAATGCTCATTTGTAAAGAAATAAGGGTTAGTGGAGGGTTGGAGGGTTAGAGGAATCTCTCAGAGGCTGAATTAGTCACCAACACCTGCAGATTGGCTCTCTGCTCCAAGCTTTAACACTTCTGGGAACAGCTGCCTGTGGAAAGAAGGTTAAATGAACCGTGAGTAGGGGGCTTGGTCTGAGGTTCAGGTGGTTCAGACAGACACCTGTACATTATCGGATACTCTCATCAACTTTGCTCATGGACTTGGGGGTGGTATCCTTTTCCCAACATACCCTCCCCTTTTAAAATATTTGTCACATTGTAATGTAATTATTTGCCTAATTATCCCTCCTCCATGGGCCCATGTCCGTCTCCTTGTGTGATTCTTATCCAGTGTTTCCCCTCATGTAGCACCTGGCTCAATAAATATTTGTTGTGAGAATAAGTGAACCCAGGGTCACTGTTTCCTTGGCCAAATTATGCTGTGTGTTGCCAGCTGGCTCTACCCGCTCTGACATAGTCTGAAGGACCACACAGGATCCACCGCAGGGCTGGGCACCCCCTGGCACATTTACAAGTGGGAAGTGATGACTAGAAATAGAAGCTTTGGAAACAGCTCAGTGACAGGGCAAGAGCACAGAGCCAGAAGCTCCAGCTTCTCATTTACTAGCTGTGTACCTTTGGGTAAGTCATTGTCTCTCTGAGCCCCTGAGCCTCATATTTAAATATAAGGTGGCAAATAATCCTTGCCCTACCTTAAGGGTTGTTGAATCAGAAAAGATAACACAGATGTGTTTCGTAATCTAAAAGTAACCTAAATGGCACACACACGCATAGCCACAGATGACACGTACACAAACACTGTATAATATTTTCCCCTTCCGAGAACATCTGTCTAAGGAGCAGCATGGTCTTGGGAGGCTAACGCAGTTTATGAAATACCTGAGTGTTCAACCTAGAGGGAGCCCTCCTACCTGCAGTTTCATCCTTGAAGTTGGACTCCAGAAGAGAGGCTGCGTTCCCTGCCACTGGCTGCAGCATTATTTTCCTAGGTGGTTTGGGACAAAAGTTTTGTAGACCCTTTGTGAGTGGAGGTTGGAAGGCCACTTCCTACGTAGGTCTGTGACATCTGAGCTGAAATATTATTTTGCCAGATTCCCTTTGAAACAAATTCACCTTCTGCCTGTCTTCTCAGCAGGTTCAGAGCGCCTTTATTTTTCAGTTCCCAAGGCCTGTGACTCTGTTCCTACTCTGTGGAAGGAGATATTTTGGCTTACAGGCACAGTGGCTTGGCCCAAGGAATGATAGGTAGAATTCACGTGATGAGAGCTTTCTGCCCTAGAGACCTTGCCTAGGCTGCAAGAACAGCCATGTGCTACTGGAGAGTGTGACAAGATGAAGAGGGCCATCAGATTTGGAAGGGTTTGGTAGGACTTGCCCCATAGGCAAGATCTTTAGAAGTCCCAGCTGAGCCAGGAGGATCGGAAAGAACAAGCATTTGAACAAGGCTTTACTTGTGCGGTAAACTTCATTGTGTGATTATTTAATAGACCATTAACAAGCAGATTCATTAACAAGATCTTAATTAACAAGTTCCAGGGTTATTCCTCCAACTTCCCAGGGGAACTGTTCTCCTCCTATTTAGTCCCAGAGACTTCCTATCCTCCTTAAACTAACCATACCAGATGCATTTAAATTCAGTCTTTTTATTGCAAGTAAAATGACCGCGGGCTAAGGCAAGCACAGAGCACTACTTCTCGTAAGAAGAGCCAACACCTTTTGAGTGCTTTCTACCAGTCAGACACTATTCTGCGTGCTTTACAAGTAGTCATGTATTTCATCCTCATAAAATCCGTTTGAGGTAGGTATGGTTTTCATCTCCATTTTACAGATGAGGACACTGAGGCCCGGAGCATTTAAGTAATATACCTACTATCACAGAAGCAAGGGATGGCAGAGATGAGATTCAAATGCAGGCAAGTCTGGCTCCAAAGCCAATGGGAAGGAGGATAACCCCAGGAGAGGGAAGCCTATGGGTCAGATTCCTGAGGTAATAAGAATAATGCTTCTGTCTACTTACTGTGTGACACTTCTCAGCACCTCATGTCTGTATGCCAGGTTGTGTCCATCCTGGAAAAAATGGTAAATGGTAGGAGTCCTTTGTAGTGAGGCAGCCCTTGGGCACAATCTATTTTGGCCCACTCACAGACTTTTGTCCCCCTACCTGCAACTGTGAGCTCCTTGGTAGGGACTGTGACTTACCTCTGTTCTCAGTACCTAATGTGTTGCCTGGAGCTTACTAGTTATGATCCCAAACAAAACAAAAACCAGTTTGTCAAACACACCCCTGATGGGAGAGAGGAAGATGGTATAGCATCTGCTAACTCCTAATGCTCTTTGTGGTACAGAGCCCGCCCTTGGCATGCTCCGCACTTCACAGGCGCAGCAGCAGTTCAAGAAGAGCTAACTCTGAGACAGGACAGATGCGTCTAGTCTTTCTGTGTCTCAGTTACCTCAAGGCAAAGTGGGACTAGTACTAATACTAGACTCCTAGTTCTAAGGATTAAATTAGTTCATATAAAATAGAAATAAAGTCTCAAGAATAGTGCCTGGCCCAAAGTTGGCCTTTAATACTTGTTAGATATAGTCATTATTACAAGGGCTCAGGGACAGATCTGAAGTCTCTTGAACCAGGTTCTTTACCCCTTAGCCTCCATCCTTGATTACATTACAGGGGCAGTGACTGGTGATCCCTGATCTCTTATGGGTTTGTGCAGTTTGTGACAGGTATTTCTATGGCTGAAAAAAATTCCCAGTTGACATTAATTGGTTGGCACCTTTAATGTTATTTTTTATTCTTGGTTCCAGTTAAATGAGGGCTGGAGCAAGGAGGACTAGAGCTCACCTGATGATTTCCCCCCTCACCCTCCACCTTTAACTGTCCTAAAAAGCATAGTGTGGAAATAAGCAGAATTCCACCCTAAACTCCTACCTGGGGAAGGACAGTGAGCCATCATGACTTTATTTGGGGATAAAGGGTTTGGTTAGTTTTATTCTTGCCCTCTACCTTGCCAGCCTTTCAGATAGTGAGCCTGTGGACACTGCCAGCTATTCTGGGGAGAGGATAAGGAAGTGGCAGCATGCCAGAAATCTTTGGGAAATTGGACCTAGGAAGGAATTGTTGAGGTTGCTTTATTTTTCTTATTCTCTGATTACTTATATGGAGCTTACGTGAAGCCATGTTTCCTTTTTATCCCAAGAAAACCATGATTTCTTCTCTGTCCAGATTCTCATCCTATTTGTAGATTCCGCAGCTACCCTTCTCTGTGCCAGCTTGAAGACTTACAAGAGCACCTGTTCTCACACTGGCTACTTTTGCTCCCACTCTAGTATCCACTCTTGCCCCATCATTTTTCATTAATGATAGATGCTCATAACCCCCCACACTGGCCTCCCTCTTCTCAACTTAGCATCCTTGTGTACTTTCTAAGTAGCTTGGCCATAATATCACTTTCTTTAACAGCATTCTAACTTCTAAGAAGCTTAATAGGCAAGGAGATTGTGGGGTCTTTGACTTTCTCTGAGCCTCAGCCCTAAGTGGTTTATTCTACTAAGCTGATTCTTGGTGGTGGAGCTTTGCTGGATAAGAAGTTGGGGGTGAGGAGGGGGGTTGTAGTTCAAGGGGGGTTGTACTTTTACTCCCTCTTCCACTGTTTCCCACTCTCCAACCCATTCCTGTACTAGGATCCTCTTTTCAGAGCTCAGAAATGAAAGGGGTGGTGATGGAGCCAAAGTAAAGAACTTTTCTTTGAGGACTTAAGTTGGTCTTTTTTTTTTTTTTTTTTTGAGTTGTGCTTTGCCTCTTTACCTATACCCTTCCTGCCCATTTATTCCTCTTCTTCAATCAGCCACTTTTGGATTTTTCCTTTCTTTCCTTCACCGTTACTTTTGCCTCCTCTCCAATTCTAGCTACAAAAACAAAGAGTAATTAATAAAACTTATGAACTATTGATTCAAAAAGAGGAAATTCAGGAGTGGAATGTAGGGGGGAAAGTAACATATTAAATTCTAACAAAGGAAACAATGCAGAATTCTTCTCAATGTTCTTTTCTTTAGAGTTACACCAAGATGAATTTATTCCTTCTGATATTTTGGCCCAGATTAAAGATCTTCAGGTTTCCCTATTAACATTCTTTCTTGGTTCAGGAGGGCCAGCAGGTTGAGAGAGCGGGGCAAAAGTGGGGTTTTTTGTTGTTGTCATTGAATCCTGTCAAGCTGCACAAAAACTATAAGGGAAATTTGTGAATAGGAAACACAAGGTTGCTGGAAAAGTGAGGAAAGGAAATTAAGAGTGTAAGTGTGGAAAAAAGTACACTTCACCTTCACTGCGAGACAGGTGAAGGGTGTTAAGAGGTACAGACTTCATTAGACAATAAATAAGTCAGAGACGTGAAAAGTGAAACATAGGGAAGATAGTCAATAATATTGTAATAAGGTTATATGGTGACAGGTGGTGACTACATTTATCATGATGAACCTTGTGTAACATAGAGAATTGGTGAATCACTATGTTGTACATCTGAAACTAATGTAATATTATATGTCAACTATACTTCAGTAATAAACATTTTTTTAAAACTACCGAACAGTCTTCTCAGAGAGGGCAGGAAGAAAACCAAAAGTGACCAGAAGGCTAAAAAGTCAGAAAGAATACCTGAAGTTGGAGGTGGGGAGACAATGGCACGTTTGAAGCATTTTGGTGAATTATGAACCATTTGTTTCATAACATGCCCATAATTGATGAAGGTATGGGACACACAGCCCTGTACACACAGTTGGTGGGAGTATAAAGTGGTATATATTCTCTTGGGAGGGCAATTTGGCAATATCTATGAAAATTTTATTTATTTATTTAAAAAAATTTTTAATGCTTATTTAATTTTGAGAGAGAGAGAGACAGAGCACAAGTTGAGGAGGGGCAGAGAGAGAGGGAGACATAGAATTTGAAGCAGGCTCTAGGATCTGAGCTGTCAGCACTGTGAGATCATGATCTGAGCCAAAACCAAGAGTCGGCCGCTTAACCAACTGAGCCACCCAGGTACCCCTCTATGAAAATTTTAAATGCAAATGTCCTTTGATGCAATTCAACTGTAGGAATTTATCCTACATGTATTTGGTCAAGTACATAAAGGTGTATGTACTTTATAGTATGATTTGTAATTTGAAAAACTAGAAGCAACCTAAATGTACACTGATAGGAAATTGGTAAATTATGACACATCTATATAATAAAATACTGTGTAGTGATTTAAAAAAGTAAGTTAGGGCCTTGTGTGCTTATATGTAAAACAAGGTACAGAGAGGGCCACCTGGGTGGCTCAGTCAGTTAAGCATCCAACTCTTGATTGGCTCAGCTCATGATCTCACAGTTTGTGAGATTGAGCCCCACATCAGGCTCTGTGCGTATCAGAGTATGGAGTCTGCTTGGGATCCTCTCTCCCCCAATCTCTCTGTCCCTCCCCAACTCTCTCTGTCTCTGTCTCTCTCTCAAAATAAATAAACATTTTTTTTAAAAAGGTGCAGAGAAGTATATAACCCCTTTGTATAGAAGAGAAGATACATACATATGTATATATATCTTTATATAAAACTTTTGTAAGGGTACAAAAGAGGTTGTTGACAGTAGTTTTATTTGGGGAGTGTGACTGGGAAGGAGAACAGGAGTAATACCTTTTCTGCTCTTCTATAGTATTTGAATAGTTAACATGTGTATGTACTATTTTTATAATCTAAAAATCTAGTTTATGATTTAAAACATAATTTGAGGGTTGCCTGGGTAGCTCAGTCAGTTAAGTGTCCAACTTTGGTTCAGGTCATGATCTCACAGCTCTGAGTTCGAGCCCCACATCGGGTTCAATGCTGTCAGCATAAGAGTCTGCTTCAGAAGCTCTGCTTCTCTCTCTCTGCCCTTCCCACACTTGTACTCACACTCTCTCTCCCTCAAATAAATAAATAAATAAATAAATAAATACTTCTTAAAAACCATAATTTGAAGGTGCTAGGATTAAAAAAACTCAGTAAAAACTAGAGAAATCTGAATAAAATATGAAGTTGAGTTAGTAATAGTGTATCAATATTGGCTCATTAGTTATGATAAATGTACCATACTAAAATAAGATGTTAATAATAGGGGAAACTGAGTGTGAGGAATATGGGAGCTCTTTATATTATTTTTGCATTTTTTCCATAAATTTAAAAATTTCTAAAAAGTTTATTTTAAAAAGACAATTTGGGGGGTACCAGGGTGACTCAGTCAGTTGAGCATCTGACTCTTGATCTCAGCTCAGGTCTTTTTTTTTTTTTTAATGTTTATGTATTTTGAGAGAGAGCTTGCTAGCAGGAGAGGGCCAGGGAGAGGGAGAGAGAGAATCCCAAGCAAGCTTCCCACTCACTGCAGAGCCCAATGCAGGGCTCAGACTCACAAACTGTAAGATCATAACCTGAGCCAAAATCAAGAGTAGAATGCTTAACCTACTGAGCCACCGAGGCACTCCTCTTACCTCAGGTCTTGATCTCAGGGTTGTGAGTTCAAGACCTGCATTAGACTCTGTTCTAAGCATGAAACCTACTTAAAAATAAATAAATAAAAATAAAATAAATAAAAAGATTTGGAAGACTATATTATGGGAAAGGCCCATGACCTAGCATTTAAAGATTGAATCTTAGGGGCACCTGAATGGCTCAGTTGGTTGAGCTCTGACTTTGACTCAGGTCATGATCTCATGATTCATGGGTTCGAGCCCTGCATCAGGCTCTATGCTGACAGCTCAGAACGTGGAGCCTGCTTCGAATTTTGGGTCTCCCTCTCTCTCTGCCCCTTCCCTGCTTGTGCTCTGTCTTTTTCTCTCTCAAAAACAAACATAAATAAATAAATAGTAAAGTTGAATCTTAGAGAGATGATTTGATAAAACTGGGTGATTTCTCTAGCTCTAGAGCTAATTACTGATTGGTTCCATTTCTTCCAAAAGGCAGAGTGTAATGGGATGTATAGTCACAATTGCTGTGAAAATGTCTGATTTTGTTCTTGTTATTTACAAAATTAATTTTCTTTTCTGAATTAGTTTATAAAAAAGTTAAATTAACTGATGGTTATTTCCGTTTCAACATCCAAAAAGTACAGACTGATCCAGGAGGTATACAGTGAAGGGAATTTAAAAATGAAAAGACACTTAAAGGTGGTCACATACTTACTACTTTCTTCAAGTGAGCAAGATGGGGTAAACAGAGAACAGATGTGAGGACTAAGCAGTATCCCACTTAACCAGCTCTGTTTGTGCCCATTTATGTGGATTTTCCCCAGCGTTTCCTCTGAGTGGGGTCTCTTCCTTCCTCAGGACTGGTCAGTGCTGGTGGTTGCCACTGGCTGAGCTCTTCTTGGCAGGACTCAGGTCTAGAGAACACAGATATGCCATTGATTCAATATGATGTGTGTTCTTCTATCTTTTTGCCTTTGAGGCTAAGAACTGGTTAAGACCAAATATAAGAAATTTCCCCTTTGAATTAATTTACATGCTAGCCAGAGGAAGGTAGAGTTGGTTTTACCTTTCCACATAGTAAAGGAAGATCTCTAGCCTTGTTCGCAGTTAGCTCTGGTACCTAATTCAGAGGAAGGATCCTTTGTAGTATTGGATACAACTGTTGACGTCATCCTTCTTGGAATTCCCACTCCCTTGGCTTCTGGGCCATTATACTTCCATTGTTCTTCTCCTACTCCTTTGACCCTGTTCTCTTCTCACAATACCTGTGTTTCTCCATGTAATAGCACTTACAACTTTTTTATTGTGACAGAGTGTAGTGTGCATTGGTGAGGGGAGTAGAGTGCTATGTTAGTCTGTAGAGGAATTTTAAAATAAGTCAGCTAAAGTTGGTTTGCTTTTTAATGTCATCATGTGCTGGCAATTTAAAACAACATCAGTTATATAATATTTCTCCCTGAAAATATCTTTTGTTGGTCCAAGTTCTAAAAATTTGCTGTGGTTACTCTTGAGTTTTACTAATAATATGTATATGTTTTAAATGAGCGGATTTTAAATTTTATTCTTTAATAAGCATTATATTCTATAAGGAGGAACTGTGGGAGAACTTCTAGTGATATTGTGGACCCATGACACCTGCAGGCTTGGTTTGCTTTGAGAGCAAGTGTCTAACAGTTCAGAAGCAGTTGGGCTCACTTAGGGCTCCAGCTCCTGTGATGCTGCACACTCCTGCATGTAAATGGTACATTCAAAATAAACAGTGAGAGCACATTCATTGTAAAGATAAGGAAACATAAATTGAGTTATTTCAGTCTGCCATTCATTTTGACCTCTTGGAGTTCTTATTTGCATTTAAATTTTGAAACAGTGAAACAAACTGTGAAGTGGGGTGTGACTTTTTTGTTTAGTATTTGTACATTTTTAGTTCATCTAATAAATCGTTTGCTAAATTAGAATATCTTTAAAAATTTTCCTAATGTATTTCATTGAGAGAAAGAGACCAAGACAGAGCACAAGTGGAGAAGGGGCAGAGAAAGGGGAAGACACAGAATCCAAAGCAGGCTCCAGGCTCTGAGCTGTCAGCACAGAGCCCAACACGGGGCTTGAACCCACGAACTGTGAGATCATGACCTGAGCCAAAGTTGGATGTTTAACTGACTGAGCCACCCAGGTGCCCCAAATTAGAATATCTTTAAAAATAAAATATTATTTTTATTTTTTTAATGTTATTTATTTTTGAGAAAGAGAGAGCACACGAGTAGGGTAGAGACAGAGAGAGGGGAACAGAGAATCTGAGGGGCTCTGTGCTGACAGCAGAGAGTCTGATGCAGGGTCAGACTCACAAACCATGAGATCATGACCTGAGCTGAAGTCAGACGCTTAACCCACTGAGCCACCCAGGTGCCCCTAAAACATTATTTTTAAATTATTAATCACTTATGTTAAAACTGAAGAATCAATCAGGAAAATAATAGTCATGATTGATTATGACATGATTATTTATTTGTCATAAAAAATGATCCGCTGTGTCCAATGTGCTTGGTATGCCCCTGGAGGTGATGTTTGGATTAAAATATGAATGGTAAGCAAGCACATATGGGTTTGGGAGAAGGGTGTCCTGGTACATTTGAGGGACAAACAGGTCTGAGGGCTGGAGTGAACTTGGGGGAATACAGCAGTAGATGAAAGAAAGAGCAGCCAGATCTCCATGAATCTTTTAAGAGAGTTTGGATTTTATTCTCTAGGCAATAGGAAGCCACAGAGTGTTTTAAATGGAGAAATACCATGTTGTGATTTATCATTTAAAAGATGACAATGGCTGTTTTGTGAATAATGGATTGAAATAGGGTCAGTGTTAGTAAAAGAAGATCATTGTAAAAAAAGCTGTTGCAGTAGTCACAATGAGAGAGGGGGAAGGAATAGTGTCTTACACTCTTTGAAATATTCACAATTCTCACTGAGTAGGTACTCAATAAATACTAAGTAAATAAATTTATAGAACACTAAATGCTTTAAAAAAAAAAACCCAAACTGCAATAGAACAGGTGCTGAACAGCATGGTATTAAGCCAAGAACACTGACTTTGGAGTTCAACAGACTGGACTTTAGCTGCAGCTTAGGGACTTACTAGATGTGCTGCTTTGAGGCAGGTAATTTAAGCTCTCTGCGCCTCAGTTTCCTCGTCTGCAAAATGGGAATGAGATGACTTACCTTTTTGTTTTATTGAAATATTATATTTATAGCACAGTGCCTGATCCACAGTAGCCACTCAGTAAATGGTGACTGTTAGGGTTAGCAGGACACGAGGGAGTGGTCAGTGAAGCTTTGGTGTGTTTACAGCCATAGGGAACAGGGCATCTGGTGTTCCTTGTTATATCAGAACACTTTGGACCTTTTAACAATTGAGATTCTGCCTCTTAAATCTAAACTTTTGCTGGCCTTTGAGTAACTGTGAGTCTTAAGAGGAAAAAATATAAGAAGAGACCTTTGGAAAGAGACAGGGTTAGCATATTCTCGGTCAGCTCAGTTCTTTCCCCAGATTTTGAGAGGAGGCTGATCCCTTCATTTCCAAGCAAGTTTCCAGTTTTCTCTGCAGAAGCTGCCTGGGGCACAGGAAGTTCTAGTCCTGTATCTAGTTAAACACCTCAATTAAAGATGCAATCATAGCTGTTTGGCTTTGTATATCATTTGACCTTCACCTAAAGTGGCCCGGCCTCTGGGGCCGCAGCAGTGATCATTCCGAATCTGTGAAGATAGGGTGGAGCTAGAGACAGCTTTTATCCTCAGTGGGGAGATAGCCACTTCTTTGGGGGTGATATAGTTTTCTTTTCCTTAAGATTTTCTTGCCAAGATGTGTGTGTGTGTGTGTGTGTGTGTGTGTGTGTGTGTGTGTGTGAAAGAGAGAGAATAAAAAGAAAGGAAAAAAGGCCCAACAGTGCACAGAAACTGTTAGCACAAAGGCCAGGGGAGGGACTTGCAGGGGGAAGACAAGGAAGTGATTTTGCCCAGTTTAAATCCCACTTGAACCGTGTGGTTTCTGAGTCCTGAACCTTTTGAGGTTCAAGTTGAGTGCACTCTTGACAAAACGTGATTTTCTGGTTCACATCAAAAAGGCTTTAAAAGACTTCGAAGTCTTTTCCTTGGGACATCAAACAGTCCTCAACAAAGCAGGGTGCTGATGAGATGCCTGCAAATGAACAGATTAAATTCTCCCGTGAGGATTAGATTCTCCTTAAGAAGCATGCAAAGTTGGAAACACGGGAGATGAGGCTGTGCCCAAACACACTCACACGCGGGACCCCAGAGTGCCCTCACGCCTGTTTACCCGCAGTCCCTCCCTCGGCCTAGAGGGCTGACCTTATTTGTTATAAGGTTCACATAGGAGTACCCAGGGAATTAGAAACTGAAAACAAACTCTTCTGTATTCTCTACATTGCCTAAGGCAACACTTATGTTCCCCAATAAAAGGTGTAAATTAACTTAGAAAAGATAGGTCATTCCTTTGAAAAATTGTCAGTTGTCTTGGTGGCTTAGAGCAGAATTTTGCTTATTGAACCAGCCTCAATCTTTAGAGAAATAAGGACGTAAATATCTGCTGCCTTATGGTAAATGGACTAGCAGACTTGAGGATTGGTAGAGCAAGCCACCCGGCGCAGTCATGTTTCTGTTAGTAAGCAAGCCCCTGGAGCGAAAGGTGACTGCGTAGACACAGCTGTGGTGGGCCAGCTGCAAAGAGCACAGTTTGTGAGCTGAGCAGCTAAAATATGAATGATTAGCTTTGAGGAGGAGCAACTCTGACTGAGGCCACTCTCTTGAAGAAACAATAATTAGCAATTAAAATATATTTTAAAAACTGTTCCAACCAACAGCTTCTAAATAAATAATTGTCACTGCTGATTGAACTTGTTTTATTCTCCTGTGTGTTTTCTTATCTTTTTTCCCCCTGCATAACTTACAACCCTGTAAATGCTCAGTAGCTGTTAATATGATTCTGTCAATACGTTTACCATGGTGACTTGGGGTGTATTTGGCGCATTTGAAGAAATCAGTCACTGGTTGGAGGGAGGAAAGACAAGCTGTCGATATCCAGGGAAAAATGCTAATAACCCTGGTGACAAATCGTCCTCCGGATTCTCCAAGGGTTAAGAAAAAGCACCTCTTAGACGTGGGAGCTCCAGGCTAAGTGGTAGTGACTCGTTAGGAAGCACAAACATTAGCTGTCACAGAACTGCAATGTCCTTTTCATTGTCATACTTAGCACCTTTCAAGCCACAGATGAGTTTTGGAGACAAACACGCCTGGATTTGGTTCCTGATTCCCCTGTGTTTTAACTGTGTGACCTTGAGCGATCACCATTTTCTCATCTGTGAGTCAGAGGTTGTCATATGTAGTCTCATAAGCAGATGGGAGAGACCTTGCACAAAAACATTATTCACTGTTTCTCAAACTCTTCTGGGAAAGTACACAAATGATAAAAGAAAATGAACTTCTAGCTCACAACATTGTAATGGTGTATAGGAAATATAACATATTTGGGAGTCTTGTTTTATCTTAAATCTTTTCTTTAATATTTAGTTTTGAGAGAGAGAGTGTGAGTGGGGGAGGAGCAGAGAAAGGGAGACACAATGTGAAGCAGGCTCCAGGCTCCTAGCCGTCAGCACAGAGTATGATGCAGGCTCAAACTCACGAATCATGAGATCATGACCTGAGCTGAAGTCGGATGCCCAACCGACTGAGCCACCCAAGCACCCCAGGAGTCTTGTGTTATCTTAAATTTTTGTAGATTTCACATTCTGGGTTTAATTTATCGAAATAATGTTTACATATGCTTATCATTAAGTATAATTGGGGCTCTGATACAATTCATTGATTGAACGCATATTTATTGAATGCCTACTATGTGCCAAGAATTCAAGACACCAGCGATACCGCAGTGAATAAGATTGGTAGGGTCCACGCTGCATCAACCAGGCAGTTACAGCTGCATCAACCAGGCAACCTAGAATTGGATATTTCTCCAGCTCCCCGTGACTAATTTGAGGGGATACTAAAGCCCACACCCAAGAATCCTGGGGAGGCCCTCCCACTGGCTAACTGCCATGAGTTTAAGAGGGGAAAGAGAAAGAATCAATATTTTGGTGTATGTCCTTCCACATTCCTTTTTATTAGTTGACAGATGAGAAAGCTGACCAATATTTTTATGTAAGTAGGATCATACTAACATACTTGCTTTTTCACTTTTTCATTTATTATAGATAATGCTCCATGTCAATAAATACAGATCTGTATCACCACCCTTAAATAGCTATTCAGTATTCCATCACAGAGATATATCGTATTTTATTTAAACAATGTCTGGTTGTCTAATTAGGTTGTTTCCAGCTTTTCAGCATTATAAACAACGCTGCAGAGAACATCATTGTAAATTCAGCTTTGGCCTAAAAGTAGAACTGTTGAATGAAAAGTATACATATTTAAATTTTTATGCTTATTGCCAGATTACCTATTTCTTTATACTTTTATCAATATAAAACATTTTCACTTTTGTCAATTTAATAGGCAAAATATGGTATTTTGTTTATTTTATCTGCATTCTTCAGTTACTAATGACATTACTATTTAAAAAATGTTTATTGACATTAGTTTGTCTTTTTTGAATTGCTTGTTCATATCCCTTATCCATCTTTCTCTTATTGATTTCAAGAGCTCTTTTTATTTATCTATTTTTTATTTTTTTAATGTTTTTTAAATTTATTTTTGATACAGAGAGAGACAGAGCATGAGAGGGGGAGGGGCAGAGAGAGAAGGAGACACAGAACCGGAAGCAGGCTCCAGGCTCTGAGCTAGCTGTCAGCACAGAGCCCGACGCAGGGCTCGAACCCACGGACGTGAGATCTGACCTGAGCCGAAGTCAGAGGCTTAACTGACTGAGCCACCCAGGCGCCCCTTCATGTTTATTTTTAAGAGCGAAAGACAGAGTGCAAGCAGGGGAGGGGCAGAGAAACAGGAAGACACAGAATTCCAAGCAGGCTCCAGGCTCTAGCTGTCCACACAGAGCCCAATGTGGGGCTTGAACACATGAACCACAAGATCATGACCTGAGCCGAAGTTGGACACTTAACTGACTGAGCCACCCAGGCCCCCCAAGATCTCTTTTTCATAAGAAGGATATTCATCCTTTTTTAAAAAAATCTCTCATATATGTTGCACACTTTTTCCCAGTTATCATTTATCTTGATATATTAAGTTGGTGGAGTTTTGTTGTTTATTTTGCATACAGAAGTTTTTCATTTTTAATGAGTTATTTTATAGTTCCTTTTTTTTGTAGTTTCTGACTTGGGCTTATCCTTAGAAAGGTATAAAGCCACTTCTAATTAGTCCCTAAAGCTATTCAGATATGCAGTAGTTATCTCAAAGATAGTGGTTCCCATCTTGGAAAAAGTCTAAATGCAAAGCTCCTGTGGATGTCCACTAAAAGGGAAGATAAGAGGCATCCAGATCTATGAGGTAGTCCACAGATAAGATAACTGAAGAAGTTCACAACCTAATGGGAAATAATTAAAATAAAATATTTGAAAATATTTAAAATAAATATTTAAATAAAACATTAATTAATATTTAAATATTAATCTTAAATTAATATTTAAATAAGTATTTAAAACAATAATTAAAATAAACTATGGTGAGTGATATAATAGAAGTATAGAGGATGCTTGGAAGGTAACAAAGGGGATATCTAACAGGGTCCAGAGTCCCAGGATATGCATCCTGGAAGAATAGATGTTCAAGTTGAGATTTTAAGCCCAAGTAGAAGTTAGCTAGATAAAGGGTGGAGAAATACATTTCATGCATGGAAATGGCAAATTCAAAGACTTACGGTCTATGTTAGCACCAGCTCTGGGGGCTATTAAATGTAATTAAAATGAAATAAGATTAAAATATTTTTTCTCAGTCCCAATAGCTACAATTCAAGTGCTGACTACCCACATGTGACTAGTGGCTGTTACGGTGAACAGCTCAGGTACAGAACTTTTTCATTATTTTAGAAAGTTCTATTGAACAGCATTGTGGAGAAAGACCTTTATGTAGTCAGGGAACTGAAAAGAGTTCGCTCCAGGTACATAGTGTGCAAAGGAGAGGGTGGCAAAAGATGAAGAGGACATAGCAAAGAATGGAGGGAATTAGTCAAAGATGACCCTGGTATTGGGGCCAAAGTTCCTAGCCTGTTACAGAGGAAGTGGAAGGGAAACAGGAGAATAAATTTAAGTTCTTTATACATCAATCTTACATAAAATGGTAGATTTCATTTCCATTTTAAAGAATGCAGCAGACCTCAAAAAACTATCAATAGAACTCCCCTATGATCAAGCAATAGCACTACTAGGGATTTACCCAAAGGATGCAGAAGTGTTGATGCAGGGGCACCTGGGTGGCTCAGTCGGTTAAGCGTCCAGCTTTGGCTCAGGTCATGATCTCACGGTTCGTGGGTTCAAGCCCCGTGTCAGTCTCTGTGCTGACAGCTAGCTCAGAGCCTGGAGCCTGTTCGTATTCTGTGTGTCCCTCTCTCTCTGACCCTCCCCTGTTCGCGCTATCTCTCTCTGTCTATCAAAAAAAAATTTAATGCATAGGGGCCCAGGTACCCCAATGTTCATAGCAGCACTGTCAACAATAGCCAAATCATGGAAAGAGCCTAAATGTCCATCACCTGATGAATGGATCAAGAAGATGTGGTATATATATATACAATGGCAATGAGAAAGAATGAAATATGGCCATTTGTAGCAAAGTGGATGGACCTCTAGGGTGTCATGCTAAGCGAAATAAGTCAGGTGGAGAAAGACAGATACCATATGTTTGCACTCATAGGTTTAACAGGAGAAACCTAACAGAGGACCATAGGGAGGGGAAGGGGGAAGGAGTTGGAGAGAGAGAGGGACACAAATCATGAGAGACTATTGAATACTGAGAACCAACCGAGGGCTGAAGGGGGAAGGGGAGAGAGGAAGGAGGTGATTGTCATGGAGGGGGGCACTTGTGGGGAGAGCACTGGGTGTTATATGGAAACCAATTTGACAATAAACTGTTATTTAAAAAAAAAGTAAAGAATGCAGAGAGATTGAGAGAACTCAAGACATTTGACCAACGCACACCTAATTCGTGGCAGAACTGGGATTCAAAAACAGACCTGTCTGATGCCAAAAACCTGTACTCTTTCTGTGACTTCAGTTGACTAAGGAAAGCTCTACAGAGTAGTCTGTTGGATCAGGATGGAAGGAATTCTCATTTGGAACAGATCCCTACTCAATTTGGTACTCTACGGTGGGAGTATTACTCATGGGTAAGCTTGGGACTCAGACTAGAAGTCCAAGAGAGAGAGAGCTTAGAGGCAGAGCTTCCTTTGGATCCCTGAGCCTCCCAAGAGAAACTCCTTCACCTGCCCTAGAGACCTTGACATTAGTCAAATTCAGCGAGGAGCTCTGCCCAGGACCTGACTCTTAGGACCAAGACTAAATTGCCAAAAAGAGCAACTGGCTTGAAGGACTTCATCTGAAACCTGTCAGGGGCACTCATGGATTTCAGAATATATGACTTGATTCATCCTTGACCTAGAATCTACTGAGGTGGCCACTTCCAAGATGTTGCCTTTGGAAAGGAAGAGTGATTGCTAGCTAAAGAGGGAAGTCCTTGCCTCACTACAGAGATCATCTAGTCCAGCAGTTGAGAAGAGCACACGCCATGTCTGCTCCAGTCCTAAGCAGTCATAGGGACTGACTTTTAATTTGCTGTCATAGCACCAAAAATTTTCTGAGCCAGTGAAAGAATATCTGGCAGAGAGAATATTACTAACAGAATGTGAACTCTACATTAGTCTGTTTCCTAAGTCTAATATTTTCTAGGGTATGTTGCCTTCACATTGTCTGAGCTTGTATGAGTGAATGAAGGGGAATATACAATGTGTGATCATACATATCAGGAAAAATGAAAGATGCAAATCTGAGAAGTGCAAGATATATATATATATATATATAGTTAAGGTGATAGATACAAGGGTTAGCTTTGGAGATGAGAGGTAAATCTAAGGAGAGTGATAGAAGAGAAAATTCAAAATGGATGAGGAGGAAGATGCCATGGCCTCTGCCTTTAAAGTAAGAAGCAAGATACTTTGTGAAGAACCATGGAGGAGAGGATGGAGTAGCAGTTGGAAACATAGTATGTAGAGGTTTCTGATCTCTCTCAAGTGTCATGCAGAGATTACTCAAGATGACAGTAAGAGGAGTGAGTTGTCACTTACTCATTCGTTCCACATATATATTAAGTACCTGCTATATGCCATGAGCCATCAGGCCATAAGAATCCAGTATAGGGGCACCTGGGAGGCTCAGTCGGTTGAGCGTCTGACTTTGGCTCAGGTTATGATCTTGTGGTTTGGGAGTTTGAGCCCCACATCAGGCTTGTTGCTATCAGTCTATCAGTGCAGAGCCCACTTTGGATCCTCTGTCACCCTCTCTCTGATCCTCCCCCACTTGTGCTCTCTGAAAAATAAAATAAATATTTTTTAAAAACAAATCCAGTGTAAACAAGATCAGGTTCTTCCTTCAAGCAGCTCATAGTTCTTATGGGGAACAAAGATATATAAACAGCTCAATACATTACAATAAGGTAAGTATTTTAGGAGTGATAAATACATGGTGTAGTATGTTAGGGAATTACATTAGGGAATCTCTCTCTCTCTCTCTCTCTCTCTCTCTCTCTCTCTCCCTCTCTCCACCTCCCTCCTACCTTCCCTCCCTCCTTCAGTTTTATAACTTTGTCAGTTCTCATCCACATTGACTGTAGAATTTTTAAAGTGATGAGAAGTACATAGGTAATCAACATATAAAGCTTGTTTGGTGAATCTTTATCCTTATTACATTTTCTGGACAACTCCACACAAAAACAGACATTCCTTATTCCTTTGGCCCAGACAGCTTTGTTGAGCCTGGTAACATTTGGACTGTCAATCTCCTTCATGGCAATTTCTGGATCTGTTTGAGTACCTGAGGAGTATACTTCTTGAAGCCCACTCCATGGATGCACTTGTGAATATTGATGGTGTGTTCCTAGGCCACCAATTCATTGATGGCAGATTAGCCCTTCTTACCATCTTTACTTGCGGGAACCATTCTGCTGGACCCAGGATGGAAAGCAGGGAATCTTTAAATACTGTATTTATACAAATGGAACCAAAAATTGTAACTCCAACTGTGACTTTGTTCTCTAAACTTCAAACTGGTATACTGAGTTGCCTTCCTGATGTCTTCAATTGGAGGTCTAAGAGACATTTCAGGCATAATGTCTAAAAAAGACTAAAGGAGATCTCTTGATTCTCCTTCCCTCTTTAAAAACAAGAACAATTAAAAATACTCTTGTGGGGTGCCTGGGTGGCTCAGTCAGTTAAGCATCTGACTTCAGCTGAGGTCATGGTCTTGTGGTTCGTGAGTTCGAGCCCTACGTCGGGCTCTGTGCTGACAGCTGGGAGCCTGGAGCCTCCTTCAGATTCTGTGTCTCCCTCTCTCTGTCACTCCCCCATTCATTCTCTCTCTCTCTCTCTCTCTCTCTCTGTCAAAAATAAACACTTAAGGAAATACCCTTGCTTCACTAGTTTTTCCCATCTCAGGTGATGGCATCACCATTAACCAGTTGCTCTGGTCAAAGAGTTACAAATCATCCCTGTTTCCTCTCTACCATCACACCCAAGTATGCTCTTACTCTACTCTCAGCTCAGTAGAAGCCATACATCTCAAATTGATGGTGTTTCAAATTAACATTGAGGTATTTAACAATTTCGAGACTAAGTATCTCTGCTGCTGGGCTTCATACATGTATATCTATCTAGCTGCCTTGTAGACCTTTGTTCTTGGGTATCCAGAAGCACTTCCAACTCATTAAGACCAAAATGAACTTAACCATCTTCTTGCACCAAACCTACTTCTCCCCCTGCATTACCTATTTTGATTTATCATTCTAACAGTTATTCAAACTAGAAACTTAGGGTCCTTTTATCCTTCACCCTTCACATCTAATCAATTTCAATGCCCTAACAATTCTACTTATTAAATACTTCTGTCTGTTTCTTCTTCCTTCTCCCTAGTCCATGCTCTCACAGTGTCTAACCAAACTATTCCTACAGGCTCTCAACATTCTCTGGCTTTAGTGTTCTTTCTCTTCCAATCCATTCCCATACACTGCCAACGAGGATCTAACAAGCAAGCCCTTGGTGTTGTCCTCATCCCTAGTACTCATTCCTATCACAAAGAATCCAAGACTCCTCATCCTCCTTTTCCAGGGAGAAAGGGACCATTCTTCGTCTCTCTCTCTCTCTTTTATGAATGCTTATTTATTTATTTTGAGAGAGAGAAGGAAAGCATGTGTGCAGAGGACGGAAAGGGAGAGAAGCCCAAGCAGGCCCCACACTGTCAGCGCAGAGCCCAACACAGGGCTCAATCTGATGACCGTGAGATCATGACCTGAGCCAAAATCCAGAGTTGGCTGCTTAATGGACTGAGCCACCCAGGTGCTTCTCATTCTTTTTCTCTTAATTTCTATCTTAGTCATATAAAGAATTGCCATTTTCCTGGTCATGCTTTGTTCTCTCATACTTACATGGATTTTTGGACATACTATTTTCCCTCTGTAGAATTCCTTTTTTCCGGTATTGACTGGGCAAATCCCAGCCAATCCTTTATGTTTCAATGCACATGTATCTTCTATGTGAAGTCTTCTCTGATTTCTTTTTTATTTTCAACAAAAATAGTTTTTCACTTATAAAAACATCCAGCAGTACACTGTTAATGTGCTTTTTGTTTTCTCTCCAAGTGTATTCATTTTTTTGTTGTTGTTCTCAAATATATCACACGTAAAGAGAATGGTGCACAAAACATACTTTGTGGTTAAACTAGTAATTATATGGTGAACATTCATAAAACCATAGCAGCTCAAAACACAGAACATTTCCAGCACCCAAGATCCCCCTGTGTGCTTCTCCTTGATCACAGCCTGTCCCTTCCTTACTTGAGTAATTACTATCTTGACTTTTACAATGATTATTTTCCTGATTTTTTAATAATTTTATCACCTCTGTATGTATTCCTAAACAGGATAGTTTAGCATTTTGGGATATTTATGTAGGTGAAAT
This sequence comes from Suricata suricatta, assembly GCF_006229205.1. Taxonomy (NCBI): domain Eukaryota; kingdom Metazoa; phylum Chordata; class Mammalia; order Carnivora; family Herpestidae; genus Suricata; species Suricata suricatta. The sequence goes on along the minus strand of NC_043707.1, from coordinate 107,819,088 downwards.
AACTTTTTTGTACTGTTTGTGTTTTGTTTCTTCTGTTCGTCACTAAGTTTGTAGGATTCAACCATATTATTGCATGTAGCTAGAGTTCATTTTTTAAGATGAACACCCAGGCACCCCTAGAGTTTATTCATTTTTATTGCTGTGTAAAATAGTCCATTATATGACTATACCCTGATTTGTATTTCCATTCTTTTTTAAAATTTTTTAATGTTTATTCATTTTTGAGAGAGAGAGAGAGAGAAAGAGTGAGCAGGGGAGGGGTAGAGAGAGAGAGAGAGAGACATGCACAGAATCTGAAGCAGGCTCCGGGCTCTGAGCTGTTAGCACAGAGGCCCATGTGAGGCTCAAACTCACAAACTGCAAGATCATGACCTGAGCTGAAGTTGGATGCTTAACTGACTGAGCCACTGTATTTCTGCCCCTGTATTTCCATTCTAATAATGATACACACTTGAGTTATTTACAATTTTGGGTTCTTATGAAGAATGCTACTCTAAACATTCTTTATATGTATCTTCTCATACAGGACACAAGTTTCTTTAGGGTAGAGATTCAGGAGTAGAATTGCCAGGTCCTGGGGTAAGTGCTTCTTCAATTTTTCCTTAAAAGTTTTTAAATATTTGTTTATCTTTGAGAGAAAGAGAGAGCGCAGGGGTGGGGCAGAGAAAGAGGGAGATCCAGAATCCGAAGCAGGCTTCAGGCTCTAAGTCATCAACACAGAGTCTGATGAGAGGCTCCAACTCACAATTGTGAGATCATGACCTGAGTCAAAGTCAGACGCTTAATCAACTGAGCCACCCAGGCACCCTGGCTAACATCTGTTTTTTTAAAGAGCTTCTATTGATTTGTTCTATTGCCAGCAGTGCATGAGAATTTTTATTCCTCCCCCTTCTCCCCAATACTTGGTATTGTGAGACCTTTTAAATTTTTGCCAGCCTTGTGGGTATATAATTATTTCTTAGTGGGGTTCTTACATTTCTCTGATTTCTGATAAGATAGAGCACCTTTTCATGTTTATTGGTCATTTAATTTTCTCTTTGTGAAGTGCATGTTCAGAGTTTTGTCCATTTTTCTACTGGGTTGTTTCTTCCCTGATTTCTCCACATAGACTTAGTATTTCCCCTTCTATTCAACCATTGCTCCTTTTGAATATCTCCTATTAACTATATCCTATATATTCCTTTTTTTAAAGCCTGTATATTCTTATTGATCTCATTATTTTTAAACTCAGACCCTTTCATTCCATCTTCCTCATAGCCACTAGAGTTCTGCCTGGAGCCCTTCAGTGACTCCCCAAGGCCTCATGGACAACATAGCATGTAAGGCCCTCCATCATCTGCCTGAAAATCCTCAGCTTTTGCTGGATCTTCTCAACCCCCTCCCTTCCTCTTTATTTACTGTAACATCCATGTCTTCCAGATTGCTTGCAGTTCCTTGAATACATAAAACTGTTTTATACCTGCCTTTGCCAGAGTTACCCTTTTCCCCCCTTTGTCTTTAATTTGGAGAATACCTACCCATTGTTTTAAAACTTAGTTTAAAGGTCACTCCTTCTATAAGACCTTTCCAACTCTCCTTCTCATCCCTTATTAACCTCGCCATCTTTGTCCTTCTGCTAATACATTATTACTATTTCTAGCAGGACACCTGGTTATTCTACTGCATGTACTGGTTCACATACTTGTCTTTCCCACGAGACTGTACATAAGCCCTCTGAAGGCATGGGAAGCCCCTTGAATGAAGATATTTTTCTTATTTCTCTCTTTATTCTCAGGGTCTACCACAGTGTCTGACACAGAGCAGGTAACAGTAAATAGTAGAAATTGTCATTAGTGTTATTGTGAGTGCATGTACATCTGTTTCCTTATAAGATTGTGAATTCCTTGAGGGCCTGGCACTTGGGTAGCATGCAATGACATTTGTTGAATGAATGAATAACTTTAAAAAATTCTGAAAACAATGATTGCTTTAAAGTGTATTTGGAGTAGGCATATAGAAGCCATGTGCATTAAATTTGCAGAGAAAGAAATCTGATTTACATCCATTTCATGAGGATGAAACTTCCTCTCAAATTCAAAGCAAAATTTTATAAGAACAAATGTAAAATGTTTGGGTTAAAAATTTAAGCTATAAAAGTAATACTGGGGGATGCCTGGGTGGTTCAGTCGGTTGGGTGTCCAACTTCGGCTCAGGTCATGATCTCACAGTCCGTGAGTTCGAGTCCCACGTTGGGCTCTGGGCTGACAACTCAGATTCTGTGCCTCCCTCTCTCTGCCCCTCCCCTGCTCACGATCTGCCTCTGTCTCTATCAAAAATAAATAAACATTAAAAAAAATTTTTTTTAATCTGAGAAAAGCCTAACTTGTCAGTTCCGGTGGAAGAGGAGCTGAAATCTATGATATGGTATTATCCTCTATCTAGAAAGATGAAGTTTCTGCAGCAGATTATAATTTGTATGTGAGTGTGACCAGAAAGATGAAAATCTAAGGAACATGGCCCTAGGAGATTATCCTTTGGTTAGCACCTATGCCCGCTGTCTGAAGAAATGTCACTGTTACAGTGAAATCTTGCAGATGGCCCAGCTAAGACTTACATTGCTCAAAAAGAATGCCTCTTCCCCAGAGTAACCATTCTTAAAACTATTTTCATTTCCACAGAGTGGATGAAGTTCACATGCATGGAAATCTGTCATAGACAAATCTATCGTGATGTATAATTTCTGGTCCATGAGCTCCGCCTCCTCCTCTGTCTCCCCCTCAAGAAGGCATATCATAATGGAAGTGTACAATCATGACATCATTTATTATAGTGATAACTTTGATCTGCTCCAACTTATATTTTCCAAAAACTCAATCATTTCCCTAAACTTCAATACTTTAATTAGGAGTGGTAAGAAATTACTATATTCCTCACAGTTGACATCTTGGTTGAGAACCAAATACGAACAGTGGTATATTTTATTTGTAGAAAGATGAGAGACTTTGGAGTTGTACCAATTGCGATTCATTTTGCAGTGCAGTCACTGCCGTGTGATCCTGAGCTGGTTGCTTAATATCTCTGACTTTCATCTGAAAAATGGGCTTCTTTATATGTCGCTGTCAGGACTATAAATAATTATGTAAAACACCCAGCATAGTGCCCACCTCCCAATTATCTTTCATATCTGTATACGTTTTTCTCCCCACTCCCTACCCCACACCGGCTGTATCCTTGTTTTGAGTCACTTGTGTCTATCTTCTGGATTTCAGCAGCAGCCTTCTTACTGTTTTTTTGCCCCCACTCTTACTTGCTCTATATTGTTCAAAGCAAATATTCTTGAAAGGCTGACTTGAACCCTTAACATGTATGTTCCTGGTATAGAAACGGATATGTAGCTGCCATTTATTGAGTGCCTATCACATGACAGGGGCTGGTCTAGCATTTTATGCATGATTTCACTTAATTCCCAAAATAAGCCTGAGAAGTAGGTATCATCATTCACCTTTTAAAAATGAGGTTGGAGTGAGATTGAGTGACTTGCTCACAGCCACTCTGCTAGGAAGTGAGGAGCTCTGTGTGTTCCAGGTTAATCTGGTTCCAGAGTTTATGCTCTGACCCTCCTTCATGCTGCCTCTGCATCAGGTTATCAGAGACTGGTGCTATTAAACATCCTAATCCTATTACTCTCTATATGCTGATTCTGAGTTTACCTTAGGGTCTTCTAATAATTTGGCTTTGCCCTTACTTGGCTATAAGGATATGATGGTGGATGCAAATATCTGGTCATATATTAATAAACTGACACTCTAGTTTTATAAGTCAGATTTTTATGACTTAGTGAACATGCATATGCCTCCCTGTGTTCTCTCAACTGACAGGATTGTGTTTCTGGACCAGCAAGGCTAAGGGCCAGATTCTGGACTTGGATAAATTTGCCAAGGGAAATACCCCCATGGTATGAGTCTTCTGACAACCAGCCTCCTGTTCCACGCTACAACTTTCTGATGCCTATCATTAACCTTGATGACACTGATGAAAAATCTTTTATTTGGTTTGACACCTGACTGCTTGTATAGACTTTGTTACTATAGTAACAGAGATGAAGACTATCTATGCTTGATTTCCCATGACTTAGGCTAGCCTTCATGAATCGCTGCTCATTTCTTAATATTTTTTCAAGCATTCAGTTGACAAACATGTTTTAGGGTTTTTTTTTTTGACATACATGTTTTGAGCCTTATAAAAAGGGCAATACAAGAAATTTAGTATTTTAAGATACTTCCCGATGTAATTGGGAGCATTAGACATGAAAAAAGAGATGACCAACAATTAAAAATACCAGATCAGGATGCTGGGTGGCTTTTTTGATTAAGCATCCAACTCTTGATTTCAGCTCAGATCATGATCTCACAGTTGTGAGATTGATCTCCACCCTGAGCATGGAGCCTGCTTGGGATTCTCTCTCTCCCTCTTTCCTTGCCCCTCTCAACTCATGTGCGCATGCTCTCTCTCTCTCTCTCAAAATAAATAAATAAATAAATAAAGCATTTAAAAAAATGCCAGATCACAGCTCTTTCATATAGCAAGCATTCTATAAATCAAATGTGTTTGAAGTCAATGTTTGATATCATATGTGCCTGGAACTAATATGGCAGCTCGATAAATATTTATTGAATGATTATTGAATGTTGACCTCCCAGATACCACTCTCCCATAGACAAGTTCCAATCCATATCTCTAGCTCTGACCTCTCTACAAAGCTGCAGACTTGTGATATCCAGTTGCCCCCTGGACAGCTCCACCTCAATGAATATCCCATTAGCATCTCAATCACAACGTGTCAAAATTGATTTTATTAACTTTCCATCTTTAGAGAGGCAGTATAACCTCAGCATTAAGAGCATGGAGTCTGGGATATTGGTTTGAATTGCAGCTCCCACACTTAATAGCTGCATGACCTTGGGAAAGTCTCTTAACTCTTTTCTTGTGTGAGGTTGTTCTTAGGAGTCAGTGAGATAATGATAATGGATACAAAGCATTTAGCACAGTATCTGCACATAGTCAGTGATCATTAAATTTAGCTATTGTCATAATTTCCCTCAAACTTCCTATTTTTTAAAACTTGGTAATAACACCACTACCCACTTCAATCCTTTCCTTTACCCCATCTCATCTACTTAGTCAAAACTGTATCTTCTACCTTTTTGTTATCTTCCAGATTATGATTCATTCTACATACACTGACTCAACATCTGCTGAATGCCATACCCATTGTTAGGCACCAAAAACACAGAGATGAATACTTAATGGTTTGTGCTTGTGAAGGCAGATACATACATAGTCACAGTCTTTAAGTGATTCACTTAATGGAAATGCGCAGAGTGAGTTAAAAAGAGCCTGGGAGAGATATTCCTTCCTCCTTTCAAAACCAATGCTCTCACTTAAGCCTATGGCACCTCTTACTGTGGATATTTCAGGAATAATTCTCCTCCTCCTCCTCCTCCTCCTCCTCCTCCCCCTTCCTCCCCCTTCTCCTTTCTCTTCCTCCTCTTCTTCCTCTTCCTCTTCTTTCTCTTCTCCCTTCTCTTCCTCCCCCTCTTCCTCACCACTTCCTCCCCTCCTCCTCTTCCTTTCCTCCCCCCACTGCTCCTTCTTATTGATTTTGATACATACAGGTAAAACAGAAATACATGCTCATTGGAAAAAAATAAATGCAGAATAAGTACAAAGTCAAAGTCTCTTTTTCTCTACGTCTGTAATCTTACTCCCATCTGCAAGGGTTAACACTATTTACAGCTTAGTTTGTACCCCCTTTATACTTTTTCGTATTTATTGATGCATATGCTTATGTAGATAAAGATATACTTAAATGTAGGCAAAAAATCTTTTTTACGCAAATGGGTTTATACCGCAAACATATGTTTTGCTTTTTTAACTTAACCTTTTTTCATGTCAGTACATAATAGAATCACCTTATTCTTTTAACCCCTGATGCTATTCCATATTTTGTAACTATCATAATTTATCTAGTTGTTTCCCTATTCAAAGTTTTTTAGTTACTTCATTTTTCATTATTACAAGCAAGCAGCAGTGAACTTTTTACACACATGTTTTTTGGACATATGCAGTTGTTTCTGCATGTAAATTTATAGTAGTGGGAGGGCTGAGATAAAAGATGTGAGAATTTAAATTTTTGTTAGACTGTCTCCCATCCCACAGTGAATGAGAATACTCATTTTCCCTCATTTCACCCACACAGGCTTTCATCGGTCCTTCAGTTTTTGCAAATCTAATGAGTAAAAAAGCTGTATTATAATCTTTTACAGATTTGTATTTCTGTGGTTACTAGTGAATTTGAGCATGCTTCCATATGTTTATTGATATGTATTTCTTCTGTGAATTGCCTGTCTATATTATTTGCCTATTTCTCTATTCGATTGTTGTCTTTTTCTTATTGATTGAAGGCATGCATCATTGCATTTGATATTAATTCTTTCTCTGTTATATATGTTACAGATACTTCTTCCAAGTCTATTGCTTGTCTTTTTTTTTTTTTTTTTTTGGCTGTCTTTATATACACTGTCTTACATGACACAAAAGGTTTTCTTATGTAGTAAATCCTGCCAGTCTTTTTCTATTATGGCTTCTAAGTTTTGTGTTTTGCTTAGAATGCTATTCCTACTTTCAGAAGATTATATATATATATATATATATATATATAAAATCTTTTTCTTTTCAATACTTTCACAGTTTTGTTGTCCAAGTTAGATCTTCAATACAATTAAAATAAATCTTTATCAATAGTATGAATTAGGATTATAATTTTGGTTTTTTCTAAAGTAATTTCCAGCTGTCCCAGCATAATTAATTAAATACTCTACCTTTTCCCCACGGATTTGAGATGCCAGCTTGTACAAGGGTCTGCTTCTGGATTCTATCCTGTTTCCTTGATTTTTTTTGGGGGGGGGTCCATTTTTGTGCCTCATCACTCAACTTCAATTATTAAAGCATTATACAACATTTTTATACCTTATGGGACCCAAAACTGCATATTCTACCTTTTTAATATATTTCTCTTTTTTTGTCACATGATTTTCTTTCTCATAATTTTCTTGACTGCTTTTGTACATTTCCTCTACCAAGTGAACTTTGGAACCAATTTGCCAAGTTCCATAAAACATCCTATAAGTATTTTGATTGGAATTTCATTAAATTTATAGTTTAATTTGAGTTTCATCCAAGAACATGATGTATTCTTCATTTATTTTTGTCTTCTTTTAATGTCTTTCAATAAAGTTTACAGTTTCTCCATATAAATCTTGGACAATTGATGAGTTTAGTCACATGTATTTTATAATTTTCCTGCTATTATAAACAAGACATTTTCCAATATATTTTTCTATTTGGTTTTAGTTGGTGTATGGGTCTAGGACTTGTTGTTGTTGATTATCTTTTATCAAGCTTTTACTTTTGAATTTTTACAGTTAATTTTTAGATTTTGTAAGTTGAAAAATAAGTCACTTATGAATTGTGACAGTTTTATGTCTGACTTTGTAAAACTCCTATTTCTTTTTCCTGTCTTATTGGACCAACTAGGATCTTCAGTGCCATGTTTAGTAGTTACAATGATAGTAGGGAAAGCAGGCATCTTTTTCTTCTTCCTAACTTTAATGGGAATAGTAAATGCCCTTTATCAGATTAATTAAGTTTCCTTCTATTACTGGCTTGTGAAGAATTTAAAACATTTTTGTTTTGCTTTTCATTTGTTTGTTTTTTGCTTGCCTCATAAAATCAGAAATGGAAATTAAAATATATCACTTTTTAAAGGATCTTTTTATGTGGTGATCACATTTTTCTCCTTTAATTTGTTGACATAATGGTTATATTAATAGATTCCCTAATAAAGAATCAGTCCTTACATTTCTGGATGAATCTTATCTATTAGTCATGAAAAAAGTTTTTTAGAACAATTAAGTTTAAGATTGTTTTGATGTGCTTATGTAGGCAGATAGTTTTCTTCTTGTCGGATTTTCATGCTGGAGTAATATTAATTTAGTACAGTGGTTCTCAAATTTTTCTGTCTCAGGACCCATTTAAACTCTTAAAAATTATTGAGGAAACTCAAAGAAATTTCGGTTGTGTATTTCCTGTCAATATTAGAAATTAAAATGGAGCAAATTCTAAAACACAAGAATGTGTGAGCACACATTTCATTGATTGCCAGAGCAATGACATCGTTACACCATATTCCATTAGTCTCTAGAAAATGCCACCTACACTTGTGTGAAAGAATGAAAATGAAAAAGTCAAAACATCTTAGTATTGTTATCAAAATAGTTTGGACTTTATGGATGCCCAGAAAAGGCCCCAGGGCTCTTGAGGGATCCCTAGACCACAGTTTGAGAACTGCTGGCTAGCAGAATGAGTTGCAAAATTTCCATTTTTTTCCTATACTTTATAAATAACATAGAAACTATTTGTTCCTTGAAGTAGAACTCATCTGTAAATTATTTGGAATGGATGGTTTTTGGAATGTTATAGCTTTGTCTATTATTTTAATTTTTCATATAATTATTGGCCTACTTAGGTGTTATACCCCTTATTGAGTCAATTTATACATTCATATTTACCTAGAACAATATGCAGTTTCATGGAGATTTTTATTTTTTGTATATAATTTGTGCTTAAAGTACAACTTTTAGATTTTCTTTGTGTGAAAAATTAAATCCACTTTTTTATTTCCGATATTATTTGCCTGTGTGTTTTCTCTTTTATTCTCATTTGTGTTTGCTAAAATGTTTTGTTTTATTGCTGTGTGTTGGTGTATTTTAAAGAACCAGTTTTTGTATTATTAATCAGGTTTTCATTTTTTGCTTGTTTCTGCATCTCTCTTTATAATTCTTTTATTTTGGTAGATTTATTTTTTAAAGTCATATTTATTGAGATCTAATTTACACATAGTAAAATTCACCCTTTATGGTGTATAGCTCTAGGAGTTCTGACAAATGCATACAATTGTATAACCACTAGCCCAATCAGGATACAGAAATGTTCTCCTGTCCTCAAATATTCCTTCATTCCCTTTGCAGTCAACTTCCCTTGATCCTCAGTTGCTGGCATCATGTTTTCTGTTTTAGTAGTTTATTCTTTTTTCTTTTCTGAGTAATATTCCATTTTATGGATGCATCATAGTTTTATCCATTCACCAGTTAAAGGGTATATGGGTTGTTTCCAGTTTGGGGCAATTATGAATAAAGCCACTATAAACATTTTTGAATATGTTTTTGTATAAATTTTAGTTTTTGGTTTTTTGCAATAAATAATCTAGGAGTGGAATTTCTAGGTCATATGATAAGATATGTTTGACGTTATAAGAACTGCCAAATCATTTTCTTATCATTCTATGTTTACTGGACTTTTATTTGTTTTGTTCGTTCCTTTGCTCTGTCAAATCTCTTTTTTTTTAGAATGTGAGTTTGGTCTCCTCATGCTGATTCACCTTAGCAAGGACATAGAGTACACCACAGTGCCTCAAGCATAAAGCAAGAGGGAGGACACCTCAGTGACAAGACTTGGGAAGTGGTTGAGCAAGGTGATAGTAAGTTTTCCCAAGTGAGACACCATGAGGGTCATAGGAAGGAGAGGAAGAAAATGGGAAAGATGAAAAAGGAGAGCAGAAGAAAGGGAAGGAAAGAAATGAAAACAAAAGTGCTACCCTGAAATACCTTAACTTTCCATCATGGCATCATGGCAGACTAGAACACTGGCCTTGAGGGCAATAGAATAGGGGAGACAGGCCAGGAACCACAAATGCAGATCCTGAAAGTCTGTGGTTCCAAGGTTCAATTTAGGCAGAGAGGTAAGCCACTACAGGCTTTGGAAAAGGGGAATGTTCTGATCCCAGGGATTATAGGGAAGGGATTGGGGGTTGGATAAAGGAGAGACGCTGAAGACGGGGCCAGTACTGAGGCTGCTCTAAGAGTCTTGGGGGGTCATGGTGCTATCAAAGGAAAGAGAAATTTGTGGGATGGAAAATGTGGTAGGTATTCAATAAATACTTGTTTAATTAATTAAAGAACTTATTTTAAGTTCATTGCAGAAAATCAGAAGTTTCTTAGAACTGCAAATGAATGAAAATTTGAGAGGGGAAAGAATCCTGATAACTAATTTAATGGTCTAGGGTATGGGAAGGAGTTGGCAACAGATACTTAAAGCTGTGAATATTACACACACAGCCTTTCTGAAGAAATCTGGAAATATAGTGAAGATCAAGGATGACTTTCCGAGTTCTCTGGCTCCAGCACCTGCCATCTGTCCTTGGTTGATGCCTGAGCTTGTCTGAGGATACCCTGAGGTCAGGCAGCCAAGTGATGAGAAGGAATGTTATTGGAGGGGTTTAAGCTTTGGGGTGGGGATGAGGGATAGATGACATGACTCTGAAGAACCTTACTAGCCATAGGGTCTTGTGATTCTAGTGAAAATACTACTCAAGCATCATATTCCCAGAATAAGAACTCTCTTGACTTGGAGAAAGGTTCTAAGACCTTCAGAGGGAAAGAACAAATAAAAGCTATTGGGTAATCCAAACCAAGCCAATTATCATTCATCTCTGGAGGTGTTCAACTTAGGAGAGAAGGAAGCTCTTTGCTACCGCAGAGTTTGTGGGATTTTTTGTCCAGAGCTTCCATAATGAGATATGGTTACTCCATGTTGTAAGTGAAGAAAAAAAAAAAAAGAAAGAAACAGGTGACAAATATCTTCTCCCTTCAGATTATATGATTTTTATTCACAGCCTTAACAGTGCATTAAGTAGGATTTTAGTTTCCATTTTACAAGAAAGGTCATATGCCTTTCAGAGCATTGGAAAAGCTCTGTGAAGATAAGATCCTTCCTCTATATATAAATCATTACAGTGTAGTGTGAGGAATGATATCATAAAGTGGCATTATTTAAATAACATTTATTAGGAACCTACAAAGTGCTGGGTGCTATTTTAGGCACTGAGGATACAGCAGTGAAGAAACAGACAGAGGCCTTGCCCTCAAGAAGCTTCTGATTTTGGTGGGACACAAGGGAGAAAGCATGAAGTCTGCCTGGGACCAGGGAAAGCTTAAGAAAAGAGTGATACTGACCGCACTCCCAATCTATTCTCTACATGGCAGCCAGAAAGAATTTTTAAAAATCACAAGCCTGAAAATGTTATTCCTTTGCTGAGTCTCACTAATGGCTTCTCTTTGCTTTTCTGATAAAAATTTAAGATGTGTTAGCAAGGCCTGTCGGGGCCTAAGGACCTGGCCTCATCCTCCTGCAGTCTCCCTTAAGCTCTGGCAATCCTACATCCTCACTTTGTCCCACCCTCTGCCTTTGGGTCTTGGCACCTGCTGTTCCCTTGAATCTGGACCCTCCTATACCACCCCTACCCACCCCTGCCTCCGACCCACTTTGCCCAGTTAGTCCCACTTAGCCCTCAGATCTCAGCTCCAAAGTGAATTTCTCAGAGTTTTCCTGACCATCCTCCTTTTCCTGTAAGCCACATAAACCCTGCTTTCCTCTCTTTTCCTTATCCTCTTCTCCTTCCCTCAGATATCCAACAAATGAACACAAAAATAAATAGAAAATGGGAAATTGTGATAAATGGTTTGAAGGAAAAAACAGCTCATCATAGATTTTAAGGATAGATATATAAATATGTATTATATACACTAATTCATTATTCACACAAATAGATGTCCAGAATTATTTGTTGAATAAATGAATGAAGATCGAGTATGAATATCTCAAGTTGGAAAATATAGTAAGAGAATTCCAGGCAAAAAGTATGACATGTGAGCACAGTCAGTTAAGCATTCGACTCTTAATTTCTGCTCAGGTCATGATCTCACAGTTTATGAGATCAAGTGCTGCATCAGTCTCCATGCCAAGTGTGGAGCCTGCTTTGGATTCTCTCTCTCCCTCTCTCTTTGCCCCTTTCCTGCTTGTGCTCTCTCTCTCTTTCAAAATAAATAAAAGTAAACATTAAAAAAAAAGTATGACATGTGAAAAGATATAGAAGCATGAATGGGCGTGAAATATGGGCATACCTTGGGTATATAGTGGGTTTAGTTCAGACTACACCAAATAAAAGCAAATATCGCACTAAAATGAGTCAAATGAATTTCTCGGTTTCCCAGGGCATATATAAGTTATGTTTACACTATACTGTAGTCTATTAAGTATGCAATAGCATTATGTATAAAAAAACAATGTACATACCCTAATTTAAAAATACTTTAGGGGCACCTGGGTGGCTCAGTTGGTTAAGCTTCTGACTGGGGTTTGGCTCAGGTCATGATCTCACATATCATGCGATAGAGTGCCACGTCAGGCTCTGCGCTGAGCATGAAACCTGCTTAAGATTCTCTCCTCCCCCTCCCTGTGCCCCTCCCCCATGTGCACATGCGCACTCATGGTCTCTCTATCTCAAAAAGAAAAAGAAGTAATTAATTAATTTTTAATATTTTATTTATTTTTGAGAGAGAGAGCAACAGCATGAGCAGGGGAGGGTCAGAGAGAGGAGGAGACACAGAATCCGAAGACAGGCTCCAGGCTCTGAGCTAGCTGTCAGCACAGAGCCCGATGGGGGGCTTGAACCCACCAACGGCGAGATCATGACTTGAGCCGAAGCCGGACCCTCAACTGACTGAGCCACCTAGGCTCCCCTAATTAATTTTTAAAAAATAAAAATACTTCATTGCTGGGGGTCCTGGCTGGTTCAGTTGGTAAAGCATGTGGCTCTTGATCTCGGGGTCATGAGTTCAAGCTGTACATTGGGTGTGGAGTTTACTTAGATAGATAGATAGATAGATAGATAGATAGATAGATAGATAGATAGATAGATAGAATCTTTAAAAAATACTTTATTGCTAAAAAAATGCCAAATGTCATCTGAGCTTTCAGCGAGTCATAATCTTTTTGCTGGTGGAGGGTCTTGCCTCTATGTTGACGGCTAGCTGACTGGTCAGGGTGGTGGTTGCTGAAGGCAGGGCTGGCTGTGGCAATTTCCTAAAATAAGACAACAGTGCAGTTTGTCTCATTGATTGACTCTTCCATTCACAGTTTCTCTGTAGCATGCAATGCTGTTTGATCGCATTTTACTCTCAGCGGAACTTCTTTCAACATTGGAGTTAATCCTCTCAAACTCTGCTGCTGCTTTATCAGCTAAATTTATGCAATATTCTAAGTCCTTTGTTGTCATTTCAATAATCTTCACAGCATCTTCACCAGGAGTAGATTCTATCTCAAGAAACCACTTTCTTTGCTCACCCAGAAGAAGCAACCCCGTTCAGGTGTTATCATGAGATTGCAGCAATTCAGTCCCATGTTCCGGCTCCACTTTTAAACCAGTTCTCTTGCACTTTCCACCCCATCTGTACTTACTTCTTCCACTGAAGTCTTGAACCCCTCAAAATCACCCATAAAGGTTAGAATCAACTTCCTCCAAATTCCTATTCATGTTGCTGTTTTTGACTTCTTCCCATGAATCATAAATGTTCTTAATGGTATCTAGAATGGTGCATCTTTTTGTAGGAGGTTTTGGATATACTTTGCCCAGATTCGTCAGAGGAACCACTCTCTATGGCAGCTATAACCTTACAAAGTGTATTTCTTAAGTAACAAAACTTAACGTTGAAATTACTCTTTGACCCATGGGCTGCAGAATGGATGATGTATTAGCAGGCCTGTAAATAACATTAATCTCATTGTATATCTCCATCAGAGCTCTTGGGTGACAGGTGCATTGTCAATGAGCAGCAATATTTTGAAAGAAATCTTTTTCTGAGTAGTATGTCTCATTAGTGGGCTTAAAATATTTATTTAGTAAACCATGTTGTAAATAGAATGGTAAATGAGCATTGGCTTCAACTTAAAATCACTGGCTGCATTAGCCTCCAGCAAGAGAGTCAGCCTGTCCTCTGAAGTTGTGAAAACAGAGACTGACTTCTCTCTAGTTATGAAAGTCCTAGATGGCATCTTTTTCCAATATAAGGGTGTTTCACCTACATTGAAAATCTATTGTTTAGCATGGCCACTTTCATTAATGATCCTAACTACATCTGGATAATTTACTGGAACCTGTACATCAGCACTTCCTTACTTTAACCTTGGACTTGTATGTTACAGAGGTGACTTCTTCATCCAACTCATGAACCTACCTCTGCTAGCTGCCAACTTTTCTTCTCCAGCTTCCTGACCTCTTTCAGTCTTCATATATTTAAAGAGAGTCAGGGCCTTACTCTGGAGTGTTGTAGCTGATCTGATCTTCTATCCAGACCACTCAAACTTTCTCCATATCAGCAATAAAGTTGTTTTGCTTTCTTATCATTCATGCATTCACTGGAGTAGCACTTTTAATTTCCCTTCAGAACTTTTCCTTTGCAGGCGCCTGCGTGACTCCATTGGTAAGCATCAGACTTTTGCTCAGGTCATGATCTCCCAGTTTGTGGGTTTGAGCCCTGTGTCAGGCTCTGTGTTGACAGCTTGGAGCCTGAAGCCTGCTTCAGATTCTGTGTCTCCCTCTCTCTCTGCCTCTCCCCTGCACGCGAACTCACGCGCTCTCTCAAAAAAAAAAAAAAAAAAAAAAAAGAAACATTAAAAAAAATTTTTTTTAAAGAACTTTTCCTTTGCATTTACAACTTGGCTGTTTGGCACAAGAGGCCTAACTTTTGGCCTGTCTTGGCCTTTCACATTTCTTTCTTGCTAAACTTAATCATTTCTAGCTTTTGATTTAAAGTGAAAGATGAGCAACTCTTCACCAGGACACTTAGAGGCCGTTGTAAGGTTATATTCATTGGCTTAATTTCACTAGTGTGTCTCCATGGAATAGAGAGGCCTGAGGAAAGGGAGAGAGACCAGAGGAACTTCTGGTTAGTGGAACAGTCAGAATACATACAACATTTATCTATTAGGTTCACTGTCTTATATGGGCGGGGTTCATGGCACCCCAAAGTAATTGCAATAGTAACATCAAAAATCACTGATCACAGATCACCATAACAAATATAATAATGAAAAAGTTTGAAATATTGCATGAATTACCAAAATATGGCTCAGAGACAAAAAGCGAGCAAATGCTGTTGAAAAAATGACACAGATAGACTTGCACAATGCAGGGTTGCCACAAACCTTCAGTTTGTAAAAAAATGCAGTATCTGTGAAGCACAGTAAAATGAGGTATGAGATATGCCTGTAATTGGCAAATGACTAGAAATATGAATAAGGGGACTGGCTGAAGATAAAATCATAAAGGTAAGCAGGATCCCATTTGTATCTTTGGATTTTTTCCCAGCTGGGAGTGGGGGAAGGTAGTGGAAATCAAAGGCTTTTAAAGAAGGGAGTATTATATTCAGATCTGTGTTTTCAGAAGATAACTGAGTCTTCATCTATTGCTCTTCCTTCTCTGAAATTTTAAATACTAAAACACAGAAGTTCTATTCATCCAGCATTGCAACTAGGATGATTAATCAAAATCAGTTAAAGTACAAAATCATAAAAAGTACTATACATAAATTTTTTTCTAAGGTAGAATGTATAAATGTACATCCATTGCCTAATCTTCAGGTAGTGTGGAGTCCTTTATTCTTTTTTTTTAATGTTTATTATTTACTTTTGAGAGAGAGAGAGAGAGAGCACAAGTGGGTGAGGGGCAGAGAGGGAGAGGGAGACACAGAATCTGAAGCAGGCTTCAGGCTCTGAGCTGTCAGCACAGAGCCCAACATGGGGCTGGAACTCACGATCTGGGAGATCATGACCTGAGCCGAAGTTAGTTGCTTAACTGACTGAGCCACGCAGGTGCCCCTGTAGTTCTTTATTCTTGAATGACTGTACCCATATTGAATCATCTATGGATTTTAGCTTCAACTTTTTATTTATTCTTGAGAGAGACAGAGACAGAGACAGAATGTGAGCAGGGAGGGGGGGCGTGCAGAGAGTGAGGGAGACACGGAATCTGAAGCAGGTTCCAGACTCTGAGGTGTTAGCAGGCTCTCGCCCAGCAACCAGGAAATCATGACCTGAGCCAAAGTCGAACTCTTAACTGACTGAATCACCCAAGCACCCCAGCTTCAACTTCTTTAAAATAGAACAAGAAATTTAAATGTTTCGTGTAAAATAACCTGAGCACAGATTCTGTTGCCATGATTTTTCAGGTTTTGTACATGATAGCATCATAATGAGTAAAAGCACAGTCTCTCAAGCCAGACTGCTTCGGTAACAAATCCTGAGTGTAATGCTTCCTAACTCAAGCAAATTGCTTTGTTTCTTTGTGCTTCAGTTTCCTCAATACTCACTTCAGAGAGTCATCATGAAGATCATATAGATATTTTATGTAAAGGCTTTCTGTGGTGCCTGACACATAGTAAACATTGAATAGATGTTAACTGTTTTCCAGTTGTCCTACCCATACCCAGTTCAACAGCATTTTTAAAAGATTTACTTTTATTGAGACTTTACAAAGCACTTGGTTTTGT
Organism: Suricata suricatta; assembly: GCF_006229205.1. Lineage (NCBI taxonomy): Eukaryota > Metazoa > Chordata > Mammalia > Carnivora > Herpestidae > Suricata > Suricata suricatta. Next base: position 107,802,604 of record NC_043707.1, on the reverse strand, counting down.
CTTCTTAGAAACAACAATTCTTTCTTTTTGCACTGCTGGTTTACATAGTATTTTATTAAATTATATGAATTCAATAACCATTACCATTGGCATAAACAGATTTTGGAACAATTACAATGACTTACACTCAACTGGTAGAAGCAGACACGGACATGTCAGGGAGTAGCTTACTCACCAGAACATTCAGGGTGCTGTGGCCATTAACTAATGCATGTTACAGTGAGAATGAAAAATTATAGCAAACCCAGTAGATCAGTAAAGATGAGGTCAGTTAAGAGAGCATCTAATCTTGGATGACAATGTCTATCCTTCCAGCATCCTCTCTTCCTTGCTTCTATTACACCTATATTTTAATTTCATCAACTTCCTCGAGCCAGGCCAGACTTTTAATCTTCCTAAACACCAGAAAAGAGAATGCTCCCCTATGGAAGTTAAAATAAAAACAATACTAACTTGTAAAATAAGCATAAGGAAGTCTAATAAAGTTCTGACTTTTCCCATGGTGATTATTTCAATGCTTTTTTTTTTCTCCTTAATTTCAAAAACTTTCCCAAAAAATGTTGTAGGTGGTCCCTTTGCTTTGCTGGTGCCCTGAGAATACGTGTATCTGTTGGGTAATCCAGCACTGCCTGTGACTCTTGCAGGTTTTTTGCCAATCTCTCAGCCTTCTCCTAGAATCACTTCCCTCCTTTTTGAGCCTAGATCCTATGGTCCATCACTTAAAAATTTTTTTCTTAATGTTTATTTATTTTGGGGAGAGGGAGAGACAGAATATGAGCAGAGGAGGGGCAGAGAGAGAGGGAGACACAGAATCCAAAGCAGGCTCCAGGCTCTGAGCTGTCAGCACAGAGCCCGATGTGGGGCTCAAACCCAAGACCATGAGATCATGACCTGGGCCGAAGTTGGATGCTTAACCAACTGAACGACCTAGGTGCCCCCATCACTTTTTTTTAAGAGTTTATTTATTTATTTTGAGAGAGAGTGCATGCAAATTGGGAGGGGCAGAGAGAGCATCCTAAGCAGGCTCCATGCTGACAGCTCAATCTCACAAACCATGAAATCATGATCTAAGCCAAAATTAAGAGTCAGATACTTAATCGACTGAGCCACCCAGGTACCCCTGGTCAATCACTTGGCTTTCTTGCCAATATCTTCTACCCCATTTCCTTACATCCTTGTCTTTACACAGAACCCAGCCAATAACCCCTCAAACACTGGATATGTTGAATTTGAGCTTCTGGGTAAAATGCGAAACAAGCCTACGGAACAGCCAGTAAAGGGTGAGTTATCAAGCCAGCAACCACTGTGAGGAGTTAGAGTTTAATCTCACAGGGAAAGTTCTGGAAGTCAGTGCAGAACACCCAATTATCCCTCTCAAGGGATGAGGGAGCTGGAATATTTATATATATACCAACTCTTGCAGGTTATTCGTTGAGAGCTGACTATAGAGGGCATTGATTCACTGACATTTCCAGCCTGCTGCTTGGGCAACAAAACAGACGTTGGCTGTACAAGGAAGCAAATGAATGCAGTACTAGCCGTTGGAAGTCTGGTGTGCACTGTAGTAGTAAGTGCAGGAATATGGACAGGGCAGCAAGAGCACCTGTAACTCTTCAGGTCTGCAGTTTTGCTAGCAGAAGCTAGATTTTTGGGGATGGGCAGTAGAATGGTGGTGAGAAGTGGAGATAAGGAGTGTAGATACCTATTTCAAGAGGCTTAGCTGGAAAACAAAGGTAAAAGATATGTCAACAGGTTGACTCTGCAGAGAGGAGGAAAGAAGGGCAAGATAAAAAGGAAGATCAGAACCTCGTGGTGATGTTCACTGAAGAAATTCACCACAGTTTCCCATTTTTAGTTAGGATGAGAGGTACTTAGCTGCACTACTACTCACCTCAGGGTTCTTCTTCAGCTTCCTTGGACCAGAATCCAGTTTCCTCTGCTGGGCGGGATCTGTGTTCCTCGCTGGAGAAGCCTTGCTGAACTAGTCTTTTCTAGCATCAGGGTCCCAGAGGAAGAGCCTGACTGTAGTGTCAAGCTGATTGTGGCAGGTGTGGAGCCCAGTGGCCAGACTGGGAATCCACAGACCACTACAAGGTCAGAGGAGAGCTGCTCCTGAGGGGTCTTCCACTAAGTAGCTCCTTGCTTTTTGCTTTCTTGGCCTTCCTCTCTCATGTCCATAAATCACAATAAGTGGTTTCATTGGGGCATAAGAGGCATAATGTTGAAAGAAATATTCTTGTGACATTGATCTGAAGAATGGCTCTTTGATTGATGTCTATCTCTTAGCTAAAGCATAGGTTCATGAGGGACTGTGTTCATTTTAGCCACATCCTATCCCTAGTGCCTGGCACATAGTCTGTATTCAATAAATATTTGCTTAATGGGGAAAAAACCCACAAATACTGCTGTCTGTTGATGGTGTGTAGACCAAGAAAAAGCTGAGATTTTTATCCCCCTTGAAGTAGATTTTCTATGAAGCTAATGAAATTTTAACTTACAAGGGCCCCTGACTTGCAGGACCCTGGAGAAGCCTTAGCAATATTTTTACATGGTCACATTTTTTAAATTTACAAAAATAAAATAGCTTAAAGTTAAGTGAGATCACTGTTTCTGTTCAGGCGTCACACATCCCTTTCCTGTGAGGTGGCTTTGGAGGGGTTGTGGGTATTTGGAAGAGATGGTGAAGGAAAGTGGAACTGGAATATATTTAGTTTATCTGGATTTAATGGGATCTATTTATGTGGTTTGCCGTCTCTTCTGTGCCGAATCAACTTACTACTGGCTGTTCCAGTGCATGGGTGTCAGGACATGAAGGTGCACGGCCAGAGATTGTAGGGAATATGAATGCGCCCCATGGCTCCATGCCATGGACGAAAAACAAGGCTTAACATGCATGGATCCATAAAGTAGTCATCACATACGTAAAATTGTAAGTGGAAATTTTTATTTAGTGATGCCTCGTAAAACAGAACCTCTCACCCATTAGGAATATACTTCTTAATGCAGTATTATAGAATGATAAAGGTATTGTGTGTGTGCGTGTGTGTGATTTTAATGGGAATCAATAAGATAGTATTTATTAAAATCCCTCTTTAGGGGTGCCTCGGTGGTTCAGTTGGTTGAGCATCTGACTCTTGATCTTGGCTCAAGTCATGATCTCATTTTGTGAGTTTGAGCCCCACATCAGGCTCTGCACTAACAGTGTGGAACCTACTTGGGATTCCCTTTCTCTCCCTCTCTCTCTCCCCCTACCCCCCTCATGTGCTCTCTCTCTCAAAATAAATAAATAACTTAAAATTTATAGGGCATAATTTTTTTAATTTTTTTTGATGTTTTATTTATTTTTAATACAGAGAGAGACAGAGCATGAGAATGGGAGGGGCAGAGAGAGAAGGAGACACAGAACTGGAAACAGGCTCTGAGCTTGCTGTTAGCACAGAGCCCGACGCAGGGCTCAAACCCATGAACGTGAGATCTGATCTGAGCCGAAGTCGGAGGCTTAACCGACTGAGCCACCCAGATGCCCTATAGGGCATAATTTTTAATATTCTTTTGTTTATAGGGCATAAGCTTATAACAACACTATTAATAATGAGTGCATTCTTATGTGAAGTTATATATTTTACTTATCTCCAGAATATTGACATCACCAAAAGGAACATGAAATTCCTAGTATGCCATTATAGTTAGGACATCAATAATAAACTAGTAAAAGAATGTTAATAAAGAGTATTCAGGAAAATTTGAAATGCCTTGAAACCTTACAATTCCTATATGAAAGAAACTTGGTAGATGTTTCCCAAATTTCACAATAACCCTAAAAGATATGTAACAATACTAATAGAGAGTTTTACAGCTAAATTATAAATAGTAAAGTTTGATCAACAATGGTAGAAGACTGAATTATATTTCTGTTTCTCCATAGAAAGTGACACTTAATATCATTCATTTGAAGAGTCTATCAAAAAATCTGCAGCCCAAAAATTGTAGGAAATAATCACTTAAAGGTGTATCAGACAATTCATTTCAAAATTACTTTGAAAATTTTTTGTGATGTTTATGGTCAGCTTTAAAATTTTTGTAATCTGTTGTATTGTCATTTGTCATGCTTAATAAATACTCACTTTAAACCTAAATTTATACTTGTAATTTTGTTTCTTTTTTCTTTTTTTTAAGAGTGCCTCAAAGTTGTATATGCTAAGCTTCAGATGCCACAAAACATGAATCTTTCCCTAATCTTCCTTTATCTTCCTAGCATTGGATGGTTTTGGATAAAAAGCAATGTCATCTTTGGAGTTCCAGCTATAGATAATTGGTGTATGACTAGTTTCCCTGTAGACATTTTAGATGGCTCCTGGCCTTTTTTGTTTTACAGAATAAGCTGAGTTTCTAGAATTAACCAGGAGTTGTAGACTACTCCCTTCTGATTCACTCATGGAGTTTGAGTTTGAATCTCTTAATCATAAAGCCTCTTTGAGCCCAGGCCCCAAAGACAGCTTTCTTCTTCCTTTGCCATTTGTCTGGTTCTAGAATGGAAGCAGAGTTGAAGGGAGGAGGGAGAAGAGGACTTCCGGCATGCAGACTTCAGATTTGATGACTTTTGGAGAGTGTCTCTTAATTGGTCTCAGTTGGTATATCTTGCTGAGAAAGGAGAAGGCATATGATGACCAGTGGAAGGAAGCAAAAATACTTAGCCTAGAGAAGAGATATCTCTGTTGGAGACCTATATTCGCAGCTCTTGCCACATTGCATAACAAACCATTCAAAACTCAGTGCTAGAAGGTGGTGGATATTCCTTTCTTGGGTGCACAGGTATTTGGATCAGCTGATCTAGGCTGGGCTCAGCCTGGCTCGGCACCACGGTAGGGGAGTTCCGAATCTGCTGCATGTGTCCTTTATCTTCCTTCAACCCCCAGATACCAGAGGCATGTTTCTTCTCATGGTGAAAGGCAGGAGGCCAAGAGACCAAGACCAACTTTGCAAGCACATTTCAAGCCTCTCCTTGCATAACATCTGCTAACATTCCACAGGATGAAGCACATCAATAGCCAAGCCCAAATTCAAGGATAGAAAAATCACTCCATCCTGCTTTGAGGACAAAGCAAACCATATGGGCAAGTCAGCATCAGTGGAGCAGGGAAGATGGAGGTGAAGGAATGGAAGGAACGAACATTTGATGAACAACCTGATATGCTGCAGAAGCTGTCATATCGAAGAAAGAGCAGATTTCCTCACCTTTCAGTCTTCAATGCATTACAATCTATTCACATTCCCTGCTTTTACCAAAATCACTAAGCCTTACTTATTTTGTCTCATTATACACAGAATCTGGTTCTTCTTCATTCTCACTGAATTGCTTGGCTAGGTTGCTGCTACAGCCTGATAGCTTCTCTCCTTGTCTCTGGTCTTGACCTTTCACAATTCATCATCCACAGAGCTGCCAGCTTTTATCAGTATCTCATCAGGATTAGCGGCATCATTATTGTTATGTGTTTTGCATTACACTTACTGGTTTACGTGCCTTGCTCATTCATCGTATTGAGACCTTCTGGATGGCAAGAACTGTGCTTTATATGTCTTTGCATCGCCAGCATCCTGCACTGGACCTTCCACCTAGTAAAACTTCAATAAGTAAATAAGGAAAGAAGAAAGATGGCATTGCGATTTAAAAATGACCTTAAAGCCTAAACTCTTTCTGCTCTACCATAATGTAGCTTTAGTTACAGATGTGTTACTGATAAAAATAAGGATAAAGCTCAAACTCTCCAACTGCTATACTAGTGGAAAAATAGGTACTATATCTAGATTAACTAAGATCCTTTCTCCCATAATCATAGGTTTCCTTCCTAATCCTAATTCTTGGGAAGTGGAAAGGTCTTGAAGCCATAAAAATTTTTAAACGGCCTTCAGCACTTTAAATATATGAAAAGATGCTCACCTTCACTCTTAGAGAAATACATATGCCATTTTTTATCTATCAGATTGGCAGAGATCAAAAAACATTTTAGCATTGTATTGGTGAAGGGTGTGGAAAGAGGCATTCACATGTGTTGTGAATGGGGGTGTAAATCAGTTCACCCTCTCCAGAAGACAGTTGGGCAATGTCTGTCAGTTCTTTATGTACTGATACATGGAGGTCTCCAATACACCCTGTGTTATAAGTAAAAAGGCAAGGTGCAGAACACGGAGTACATGGCTTCCTTCTGTGTGTTTGCGGGGGGCGGGGAGAAAAACAGATGTACCTGTATGTTGTTGTTCAGGCAAGCTCTGGAAAGATATCTAAGAAACTCTTGGTAGCACTTGCCTTTGGGAGGGGAATTGAGCTGGAGAACAAGGATGAGAGGAAGATCTCTTTTACTTTGTGTATTCTTTTGTATCTTTTACATTTTGTTCCATTTAGAATAGAATTATTCAGATGGCATAAACTATATCAGAAGATCAACAAGCAGGCAAACATAGTTGCAATTTAATATGGCAAAGGGCTAATTTCCTTAACCTATAGAATCTATCAATCAGTTAAATTAAGGCAGAGGGAGAAGCAGGTAAGGGATATAAGCACTAGTTTTAGAAAGAAATACAAAAGGCCAATAATTACATGAAAAAGATGCTTAATTCATACATTATTAAAGAAAATAAAGGAAAAGTCAGAAGGAATCCTTCAGAGAAGAATTGTGAGCTTTATCATTAGATGTGTTTAAGTAGAGACTAAGTGACCAATTATTAAGGTTCCTGTTGCGTTTCTTTTAAGCAAAGGAAAGGAAAAAGCAAAGCAAAGAGGTCTAGCATTTGAAGCAATTAATTCATTCCAATCCTTTGGGGCTTTAATTCCTAATGATACCCAATGGAGGAGTGTTCACAAGGCCTAGGGTAAGAGAAGGGAAAGGAAATTAATGAAAAGTCATCTAGAAATCTCAGAAATGGAAGGGAACCTCCTACTTAATACTTCGTCTCTTGGGACACAGTCCCAGATTTATCACTTAATAACATTGGGCAAGTTTATTACTACATCATTCATTCAATAAATATTTACTCAGTTCCTTCTGTGTGTCAGGCACAGCCCCTGTCCTCATGGAGACAGACATTAATCAAATATGTATTCAAACAAATGTAAAACTGCAACTGTGGCAGGCTCTGAAAGCTTAAGGATATGTTGTGACCTAGAAAGGGATTTTAAGAAAGTTGAATAGGAGTTTAACAAGGCGACAAGGAGAGGGGAAACGTGCTAGGCAGAGGCAGCACATGTGCAAAGGCCCCATCAGGAGGGCTCACAACAAGGTCTAGGAGGGGAAAAATTGGAAATGGCAGTGACCATGTGGTATGAGACAGGTTTGAGGAGATGGGTGTCTGACCCTTGAGGAGCCCATTCAGAACCCCAAGAGCAATGGAAACCCTTCAGAGGGCTTGGGGATGGAGAAGAAGGGGACCAGGGTCTAGATCAGTTTCACATTTTTAAACTATTACTCTGGCTACAGAGTGGAGAGAGAATCAGAGGGAGCCAAGAGCAAATTGCACAGGTGAGGGAGGAGGGCGAGAGAGGCTAGTTGGTTGCTCAGGTTACAGTGCTGGATTGCAGGTAGAATAATCCAGACCAATGTGAAAGAAGCTTAGGAAGTAAAATTGACAAGACTCTATGATGGATTCGGTCTGAAGAGTGGCTGAGAGGAAGGACAAATGTCTATAATGCTTCCTGACTGTGGAGATGATGGTACCATTCACAGACAGAAATAATGGGAGAGAACGAAGTTTAGGAGGCAATATCAGAGTTCAGTTTAGAAATATGAGATGCTTTTGAGAGGACACATCAGTCAGTCAGCAGCATTTATTTGTGGAGTATCCACTATGCAGCTGGCAGTGGAATATATGGGTTTGTTTATTTGTAATAAAGGGGAACAAAAGGATAAACACAATACCCCCTTTGAGGCCCCTTCTGTTCCACTCTTCTGTTGTCTATTATTTCTTCCTTATGTCATTTGCCCATTTTCTGACTTCTCCTCATTTGCTGGATGGAATGATCCAATACCTTCCATTTATAGTTTCTTGGCCTATTAATTTCTAAAGATCTTTATCACCACTCCCTTCACCATCTAGTCTCATGGCCACACCATGAACCTTATTACTCAGAACTTCTTGCACTATCAGAGCTCTCCTACCTTCCAGGTTTCTGTTTCCACTCTGTGTCCATGTCCTCCTCCATTTGCTGTTTTTTTCACTTAGCATAACTTTTTTGAAGTTCATTCACATTATGGCATGTATCAGGACTTCATTCTTCTTTTTATGGCTGAATAATATTCCATCATGTGGATGGCTATATCACATTTTGTTTATCCATTCATCAGTTAATAGACATTTGACTTGTGTCCCCTTTTGGGCTATTATGAATAATGCTGCTATGAACATCAGTGTAGTTTTTATGTGAACACATGTTTTCATTTCTCTTGGGTATATACCTAGGAGTGGAACTTCTGGGTCATATATTAACTCTGTGTTTAACATTTGGAGGAACTGCCACACAGTTTTCCATTATGGCTGCACAATTGACAGCCACCATTCCCATCAGTAGTGTACAAGGGTTCCAGTTTCTCTACTCCTGGCCAGAGCTCGCTATTTTCTGGTTGGTTGGTTGGTTGGCTTATTTGTTTTTAAAAGCCATCTTCCCTGGATATGGAGTGGCATCTCATTGTGGTTTTGATTTGCATCTCTCTAATGACTAATGGAGTTGAGCATTTTTTAATTTTTTAGCCATTTGCATATCTTCTTTGGAGGCAGAGAGTCTTTTTTTAAAAAAGCAATTTCATCATGGTACTTCAGTACTGAAAAACTTTAATCACTCCCTGTTGTCTAAATTATAAAATTAAATTTTCTCAGTGGGTCATTCAAGGCCCTCCAAGATCTGGCCTCATCCTTTTTGCTCAACATCTTCTATTACTCTCCTCCTCTGACTTGATGTTTTCAGTCATACTGAACTGAAGAGAGGGAGGGGGATTGTACTTTTGTTTACTTTTTTTCCCAACTCAGCCTCTAGCGATACAGGATGCTCAACCAAAGTTAAGGAAGAGTCATCTGAGCAATGAGGTGATGAGGTGGGTTTAGGATACCTGGAAGCCTGCTGGTGTTTCCTTTCTTACTCTTATTCTCTTGGCAGCACTCACTTTGCCCTGACCAGGCCATGTAAGTGCTGGACAGGACTATATTCATGTTTCTGGACCTTACCAAAAAGCTCTAGCTTAGGTCTTCCTGGGCGACAAGATGTGTTTTTCTTCATGCCCCTACACATCCTGGAACTCTATAACCCAGGAGGAGACAGGGGAGTAGAGTAATAGTGGGCAGTTTGTTCTATAGGCCCCTTCCCTCTCTTGTCTTGACTGCAGAGGGCTGGAAACTCAGCTTCTATTGTGATTAAGTTATAATTTAAGGCAGTGAACATGTGCTCTGCTGGCGGCTATAAAGATTCAAATCATAAAGTTTTACAGTGGAACGGTTTCTGTAAAAGCATCGTTAGGAAGTGGGAACCATGCCTTTAATTCTTATGACATATGGGACTGCCTGGTTTGTTTTGGTTTCAGTGGAGTTTAGTAGGGTGATGGTCTGACTAATTAAAGTCAGACCTTCTTCCTCACCACAGTGTTCTGCCCCGTCAGAGGACAGTGTAGAAAGGTGGAATTTTCTCTCTACTTCTGTTCCTATCTCAGTTTAATTTATCAGAGACAAGAAACTCTTAGAAATCAAGAGTAACCCTTCAATTACTGAGTATTTAAAAATCTCCCCCAACCTACCAGGCTTCATTCCTTGGGAAGTTGCTGTCTTCTTCTGTCCCTTACTGGCCCAGAGGCAAACCTAGACAATGAACCATGCCTAACATAAGATGATTCTCAGGGGCAGCAGCTGAGGAGATAGGTGGACCTTGTAACTGTGTCAATGGTAGAAACAAAGAATATAATGAGAGTAGCTCTCCTAACCAGTTTTCACTCAACTCACCTGCCTGGTTAACTGACACTTTGTGCCCTGTGTAAAACGTACTGATGCTCACAACGTACTCTCAGGTGATGGTTGCTCTTGATTTTGCTGTTATACAATATGTCCCCGCACTGCTACTCCCACCAGCTAACTTAAATGCTTACCAAGATTCAGCTATACTTGTCCCGAAGCCTGTTTATGCCGGTGGTAGTTGCTATTACAACTGCCTGGTTTCATTAAATATTTTGGAAACTCAACAATAAAATCAAAATGAGAGATGTTTTTTGTTCTTGTTTTATGAAAGTCAAGTTGAAAACTCACGTGAGTTCTTAAAATAGTGGTTGCCAAAAGAGCTGTGATACTGATTGAAAGGAAACATCACAACCATCTAGGAAGCTACACTCTAATTTTTTTAAGTTCTTGTTCCACGATAAAAAAAACTAAAACCAAGAATGGTAGACAACATATTACTGGTGTGATTTATGCAGGAAAGATCTGGAAAGCCAGTTAGCAGACACATTCCTTGGCCTTACATCAAAGCTTTGGAGAATGAATCGACATTTGTATACTTTAAGTTAAAACAAAATGTTTGAGGTAAGTATATGTCTTTTTAAATGATATTTTGCTTTACAGGGCTTTTTGGATAATCAACCAGTACATTGGGTGAGAGGATTTCTCTGTAATAGGATTCATCATTTATCAGTGTCATTACTGAGTGTGTTAAATCTTTGCAAAGGAAGGCACTGTTATCTCCATTTTATAAGTGAGGAAACTGAGGCTTAGAGTAGTTCAATTTATGCTACTTCACACAGAGAGGGTGACCATTCCAGCTCTGTTAGCCCTAGAGCCAAGAACAAGAAAATGAAAAGTCGAATGGAATACATGAGCAAATGGGACAGGAAAAGAGGTGTTTGTGTTTTATCAAAACATTAATAAATACTAATACTACTAATAATAAATATTCCCAGCATTTCATAGGTTGCTGAGAATATCAATTGGTATCAACACTTTGGAAAACCTAGCATTATCTTCATTTATTCATTCAATAACTATTGAATTACCTACCCTGTGCCAAGCACTGTTGTAGACCTTAGGGATATGGCAATAAACAAAATAGAAAACACTGACCCTATATATTGTAGCTTAAATTCTTATAGAGCTGAACATGTATATATCATATGCCTTAGCACTTCCATCCCTTGGTATAATCCCTAGAGAAACTCTTGCTCATAAACTCCAAGAGATGTGTATCAAAGAATGTTCATGGCAGAATTGTTCATAATAGCAACAAAACAAAGCCTGTAAATAACCTCTAAGTCCATTAATAGGAGAATGGATTAACAGATTGTGGTATATTCATATAACTTAATACTATACAGGTGAAAATGAAAGCACTATAATCATATGAATCAACACAAGGAACTCTTAGAAATATAATATTGAAAGGACAAAACCCAGTTGCAAAAGAATACACACAGTGTGAGTATGGACTTAGGGGAGAAAAAGTTTGGGGAAGGATGAGGGAGGTAAGGACATGGGATCCAAAAGGAGCACATAACTATTAGCAGATATATTCTATTTCTTAAGTTTGGATGATGGCTCACATATTCATTTTATTATTATAAATAATAAATGTAATATTCATATCCATTCATAATTTCATGTCCTCATTTCATATCTTCATATCATATAACTCATACGATATTTAATAAAATGTTAGTGCCTTGAAGAAAGAAAAGAAAGTAGAAAAGTATAGAGATTAAAGTCAAAGATCTTGGAACACCTGGCTGGCTCAGTCAGTAGAGCATATGGCTTTTGACCTCAGGGTTGTGAGTTCAAGCCTCACGTTAGGCATAGAGCTTACTTTAAAAAAAATTTGGGGACACCTGGGTGGCTCAGTCAGTTAAGCGTCTGACTTCGGCTCAGGTCATGATCTCACGGCTCATGCGTTTAGGCCCCATGTGGGGCTCTGTGCTGACAGCTCAGAGCCTGGTGACTGCTTCAGATTCTGTGTCTCCCTCTCTCTCTGCTCCTTCCCAGCTCATACTCTGTCTCTCTCTGTCTCTCAAAAGTAAATAAACTAAAAAAAAATAAGTAAATAAAAGTGAAAAATCTTGACTTGGAGAGGTTTGGGATTAGAGAAACTAGAAAGCCAGACTCCCAGAAACAATTCATCTAGCTTATACCAGGATCCAGCCCTTGTTTTTTAATTTCTACCCTTTTTGTATAGGAAGGTCTTCATGCTCTGGAACTCCGGTGTTTCTTCACAGTATGTAGTCTATGGCTTCATAAATTTTGTTGAGACTGACATTGGGACCTTGCAGCAATAGCACCAAATGCTACAGGGAGGAAGCTATCGGTGGCTTGGGGAAAGTATATGTTAGAGTTGCCAGACCATGGGCTTGGAGTCATCAGACTAAAGATAGAAGATGTCTTTGGACTTCAGGTTCCTACCATAGTCTTGAACCAAGCTCTGTGTGTCTGCATGTGTTTTTGTGGGTATACTTATATTTTTGAAGTGAATGGAATACACCAACCAAGCTTGGTGAAAAAATTTGCTCTGACCTTGGCAGAATGGCAGATAAACTGATCTACATCTTTGACCCCCAAGTCCAAATATTTGTCCTAAAGCAATCAGGCATAGTGTGAAGAAGGAGCCCATTAGTTATGTATTTTAGCTGGGTTGGTTGGTTTGGGAACCAAGAAGGCAACCTAATTCCTTGGGAAATATAGCTCATTAAGAAAGGGAAAAATCACTTACCCTTAAAAATATGAAGAATGGAAATAAATTGAATTACACTTTCTAAATCTGTTTTCTGAGTAGCCCAAAGAGCATTCCAAGTGTTGCCCAACCTATCTAGGTTCATTCACTCACTTTAAAAATTCCTTTATTCAGGGCGCCTGGGGGGCTCAGTCAGTTAAGCATCCAGCTTCAGCTAAGGTCATGATCTCATGGTTCATGAGTTTGAGCCCCATCTCAGGCTCTCTGCTGTCAGCACAGAGCCTGCTTCAGATCTTCTGTCTCCTTCTCTCTCTCTGCCCCTCTCTGCTTGCATTCTCTCTCCCCCTCTTTCTCAAAAAAAAAAAAAAACTAAACATTTAAAAATATATATGTTCATTTTTATGCATCCATTTATTCAGCAAATATTTACTGATAGCCTATTATGCACCAGTATTAATCCTAGACTTTGAAAATGCATTAGTGAATAAGTGGATATGGTCCTTCCCCTTACAAGGCCTATAATCCAATGGAGAAAGCAAACAAAACTAAATATTTATTATTACACATGGGGATAAATCTATGAAATAAATGGCACAATAATATAGAATAATTGGGTGATCTACTAAAGGTGGTCTCTGAGGAAATGCATTCAGGTCTATAAAAACCTGAAGTGAAGGCCTTCAGTGAGCAAGGGCATGTTCAAAAAGAAAGAACAGGTTATTTGAGTAGTCTTGAAGCATGAAAGTGCTCATTGCATTTGAAGACTGAGAAAGAAGCTAGTTAGCTATTGCTATGTAACAAGCAACCACAAAAATCTCAGTTGCATACAACAGTAGCACTTACTTCCTGTGCATCTGTAAATCAGCTAATCTAGCTTCAGCGTTGCCAGGCAGCTTTGCTCCTTAAAAGTGGGTTGAGCTCTAGCCTGATCCCTAGATATTCATTCTGCAGCTTGGGCTGAAGAGATAGGAGCTATCTTGGGAGAACTTCTCTTCAAGAAGGCCAGCCACACAAGTACATTTCAACCCATGCTTTGGATATATCTGACCCTGTGTATTATTAGCCAAAACAATCACATAATTGAGCCAAAAGTCAAGAAGCAGGGAAGTAAATTTCTCTATGGAGACAGCAGGGAAGTAAATGTTTTGGGACAATAATCTAACCTAGCATAGTCTACCTCTTGTTTATGAATTCACTTCCTCTCATATGCAAAATACATTCTTCTACAATCCCAAGACTCCCCCAAATTTTATCTAAATCATGGCACCTGACTTGATAAATTCCAAGATCATATAATCTCTATATCAGTTGTAGATATGGTTTCTCTTGATCTGGAGATCTAAGAATCAAAATTAAAAAAATAAACCATTATACCCCACCACCACCACCATTTAATATACAGTGGTGGAATAGGTACAAGATAACAGCAATAAATTACTCCATTTGAAAAAAAGGGAAGACCTAGATGCATACAGAAACCACCAATCCATATAAGTTCTGAAGTTCTACTGGGCAAATATTGACAGGCCCCGCCATCCTGGTAGTTGGGACTTCTTTGGCTAGTCCTTGGTTCTGTTTTCAGAGAGTGGATCTCCAACCTATTGTTCTCTTTGGCTCTTTTTCTCATCTTCCTTTTCCATCGGGCTGGGATGTTTTTAAAGGAGGCATTAAATAATAATGCCTTTTTGATATCTGAGCAGTTTTCCTGCCTGCTGCCTGCCTGTAGAAATTTGGAGTCTCAGAGATCTTTCTACATCTTGAACAGTGCTGATCTCTTTTAGCTGGAGCTTGCAGTGCTTTTGCCAATACAACTCTTTCAAAAATGTTGTGGGTTTTCTGTGTGTTTGATACTAGTGTACTCTATATGCCACAAGTTGCACCACCAATTTTTGCAAGACACAATCAATCCAGACTTAATTACTGGCAGTCTGGGCATGCCATGCTGTTGAAGAACCACACTCATAAGCTTTCTAAGAGCTTTTTTTCCCAGCTGAAAGAACCTACTAGATGCCACCTTATTTCCCTCAGAGGTTACTGAAGACCCTTGATTTTGACTCTACCTTGAAATTATCTCTTCTGGCAGCATCCTGAATTTGATCTTTAGCCCCAGGATGGATCTGAATTTGAAAATCTTTTACTGGAAAGGCTGGAGTTGAGAATGTTTTATGTTTCAACTCATGAAGTTTTGAGTTCCTCATATTTCCACTAAGTTCTGCTTGCAGACTAGCCAGTTCTTTTCTAAGTTACCTCTTTCTTGTTAGTGCCTCATCAAAGGCAGCTAAAAACAACCAGCTCATGATCTCAATATTTTGCCATAGGTCTCCTCCAACCTTACTAGTTCATTAGATACATTTCCTGTCTTCCAGATTATTATTGTTGAGCCAAATGTTTACCTCTACATAATACAAGTTGCTACTATTCTTGTCTTTTATATCCACTTCCGTGCAGCTCTGTCTAGTTCCAAAACCAGTGTCCCATAATGTAAGTAGATGTTTTGTTGTTTTTGTTAGAAAATCATCTCAATATTTAAAGTGATTGGAAAAGATGAAATCACCAAGGCAAATCATGTTAAAAGGAGAAAATAAAAGGGCACAGTTTCAACCCCCTTAGAATAGCATTTAAAGATTTCGGAGGAGGAGGAGGAGGTTTGAGGAGGAGGAGCAGGAAGCGGAGGAGGAAGAGAAGAAAGGAGTCTGAAAAGGATGGTAAAACCAAGAGCAGAAAGGGAAGTATTTTAAGAGCAAATGGTGAGCTATATTAAGTGCTACTGAGAGATCTAGTGAAGGGATATGTCTGCAGGATTTGTCAATACAGAGAGTGATTGGTAGCCTTGAGAGTCATTTCAGTGGAGTGACAGGGCAAATTCAAATTGTCATGAATTGAAGAGTTAATGAGAGGTGAGAAAAGGTACACGGCACATGTAGACAACACTGGAGATGTTTGGCTATAAAGAAGAGAATGAAAATATGATGGCAAGCACAGAGATGTGAGGGTAAGTGAGGGATTTTTTTTTAAATACAGGATACTAGTACATATGTGACTGGTGATGGAAATGATTCAGACAAAGAAAAGACTGATAATGTAAGAGAAAGAGATGATGATTAATGATGCAGTTTTTAAAAGGCAAGAAGCACATGTGGAGGACTAGACTGTAATAGAAATAGGATCTTTGTACTCACCAGGAAAATAGGTGTTAATCCAGCGATTGGAAACCAAAACAATTATAGCTAACATCTCCTGGATGCCTGTTATTTGTCGGGCATTATGTCAAATGTTTTGCATCAATACTTGAGTCCTGTGAACTTGGTTTTTTTTCACCCCCATTTTACAGACAAGAAAGCAGAGGTTTAAAGAGGTTAAGTAATTTTCCTAAGATTTCACCACGTAATAAGTAGCAGAACTAGAACTTGAACCCAGTCAGTCTGACTCTGAACCCACATGCTCCTATTCCAAACTGACTCAAATCATTTTTCCATAGAGGAAGTTTTTTTTAATGAGATAAAACCAAGAATGCACTGCAAACCAGACCAGAGCTGATCTAGACAAGATCTTTGCAGGCTCCCTTCTCAAGTGGGCAGGAGGAGTAGGGAGAGAGGGCCTGCAGTAAAGACATTTGAAGGAAGGAGAGAGATCAGACTCATGCTAATCCTCATCTATTCCTCTTTTATATACTGTGTATTTTTTCAAAGCTTTTTTGTGTTCCTTCTCTCAGTGCATAATGACTAGCTTATGTGGAGCTAGCTAGTCTTTCTGTAGGAAGAAAAGGAGGTCTTTTCTGGTAGCCATGATGTACTTGAGTACTTGGGGATCTGAAATGGGATTCTTCACATTTCACATTGCTAGCTGTTGACATAGCCTGTGGCTAACTCAATCACAGTGTTTATTAACATACACCTTTTGAGGGGAAGAGTTCCATCTCCTTGTGGGCCAGTTAGCTCTGCTCCACCCTGCTCAGTGCCACAGCCCAGCGTGCAGATACTTGATCTCCATCAGAAAGAAAGCTGAAAGGAAGTATGGGGAGGAACCATCTCCAGTGTCACAGCCCTACTTTAGAAAACACCTCTACATGTAGAGTAAGGAGAGGGAAGAGTGCCATGCCTGTAACAGAAAATATACTCATCACTTTGGGTGCAGTATTTTGTACCCATTCATTCAGCAGATACTGAGCTGGTCCTGGGTTCCAGGCTTTGTGCTGGCTAAAAGGGTATAGAGGGAAATGAAGTTCTTCTCCTGATCTTGAAGAGCTCCCCAGCTCGTGGGTAAGCAGATTACTTTGAAAAGGTGTTTGATGAAGATATGTCTAAGGAGCAGTGAGAGCAACCAATAGACAAGGAACCAGATCAGAGAGGACCAAAATGTGTAAGCATGCGATGCGACTTGATCTGAAATTATGATTTATAGTTTGTTTTTATATACATGTTTATGATTCTGTTTGAATCAGATTTTCAGACTTCCCCCTCATCACCTTTTCTCCCTTGAGCTTCCCAAAATCTCGTCAGAATGAAATTGTCAGATATGTGAGGGACCAAGAAACCCCCAAAGCCGTGAGTTCCCTTTTCCAGGTCAAGAGTCTGCACCCTCAGCTGGACTCTGCTGTCCTAAAACACATATCCTATCCAAGCACTGAACTGTCCTCAAAATCTGTTTTCTCAGCCTTAGACTCCAGACTCTCCTTTCTCACCCATCCTTCACATGCTGTCTGAGGAAGAGGCGGGACCATCTCACTCTCAGAGTTTACTAGGCAGGATAAGGTAATTGCTACACCAAGTAACCCTTGTTCAGAAGGCAGCTTCATAATGGTGATTTTGGAATTCAGGTTTGTCACCCCCTAGGGTTCAGAATCCTCTGCTGGATGTTCTAGCTGCCATATGAGAAAAGAAAGAGAGCATAAAGGATCAAGTAGGAGATTTTTTACTGCTCCAGGGAAATAGCACAGCATATGCCACCTTCACCTACAATCCAATGACTGGTGTTCAGTCATCTCTAACTGCAAGGGAAGCTAGCAAAGGCCATCTAGCTGTGTGCCCAGGAAGAAGAAACAGATTTCAGTGGGCACACAGTAGATTCTGCCATGCAATAAGTAGAACTGACAGAGAGAGTAGACTGCTGAGCTCTGGTAATGATGTCGGCAGTGAAGCAGCAACAGAATCCCCCAGTGTCCATGTCTGGAGAACAAGGATATTCTAGTTCAGGCGTTAGGTGGGCTGGCAGAGGTACTACCACTGTATTAATAAAAAGAGCCCCACACAAGGGGATGGGTGAGATCTGTTTGGAATGGGATGGCGGCTGACTCATGTGGCCTGGGAGAGGGTTCTCTGGTGGGCTCTCTGAGTAATGCTGTAACTGAGTCTGTCTGGAAGACTTTTCAGCCAGGATAAGCACAAATGCCCTAAGCCATCCCTTCAGCATAATGAATTAACTCTCTCATATGCATTTAGAATATACTATCTCTATGGACTAATTGTACCATCCTTGAGAGAACTAAGAAAATAGTTACTCAAGTAATTTTTCTGTCCCCGAGGTTCAGTTGAGGATCCCTGGTTGAGAACCATAGCCTGTGGAGATGAAGACAGCATTTTGTATTTGAAGCAAATGCTCTGGACTCTTTTCCCCCTTCCCCCAATCTCCAGTCCCTGAAAGGAAACAAACTGATGTCATGAGAAATTCCTTTCTAATAACAAAAACAAATGGGAGGTCTCAGGGGATTGTCCGTATGGAGAGACAGTGGTCGTTTAAGAATGAGAAAATGGTGACTCCTGCTCAGAGTTCTGGTTAAGTATCAGGTAGAATTTTTCCAACATCATTCTGAATCAAGAGAGGCAGTGAAATCACTTTAGTAAAATCTTGGAGTGGGAAAAATGTAAAGAAAACAAAATCCAACTAAGGCTGCTTTTCCCCAGGAAAGGCATTAGTCAGGCAGCCGTTGGAGCCAGCCACCTCTCAAGAGCCTGTTTTTCAGTGTCACTACGGTGACTCTCCATGCTCTGGGTTTTAATTCTAGCCTCTAATCTCAGTTGCTTCTGTGATAAATTAATTGTAATGATAGAAGCCCCAGTTACGAGGTCTGCACCGTTTGCTTGTAATGTGAGCGACAGGTTTAGGACCTGCTTTATTTAAGATGCTGGGGTAATTACATGGGAGTTAGCATATGCAGGCAGAGATATGATTCATTCTTCCAGCCACAAGGATGACACAGCTGTTTGCAGGATAAAATAGGGGAACCGTGTTGTTACAAAATGTTCCCCTTATTATACCTCATTAAAAACAAGGCTGTGATAAGTCAGGACTGGCAATGAAGAAAATCTATTGCCCCTCTGTAAAACCTGATAGGAGAGAGACTCAGAGCTGTGCTGTGTCATTTTATTTTTTATTTATTTTTATTTTCTTAAATTTTTTTTGTCCTTTCTCTGACTCTTCTCCCTGTTATTTAGCAACTCACCAAATACTTGGGGAAGGAACAGTCTCCCAGACCTCCTTCCTTTCTTCTAATGAAATAGGGTCTGCCCTTTTCCTTTCTTAGATAAAGCTGAGGATTTTCAGAAAGAGAGAGCGTTCAGTGAGAACAAAGGATAGGGGTCTTTTTGGTGACCTGGCCCAATTTTGTCCTCATCACCTTCAGCAGGAGCACGTGGGCTGTGAGAGCGCCCAGAGCAGGGAGAGCTCGGAGGCTCCAGCAGGAAGCAGAGCTTCAAAGTCAGAGAAAACCATGGGCAAGAGACAGAGGCTCATTCCTTTCAAGAGACAGATATATGCTGTCTTCCCCCATCATCTTGCTTTTTAAAAATAACTTTAAAAATGAAAATGCATTTTTGGCCTCATTTTCCTCCTTTTCTCTCTGTCCAAGGGATAGTGAGAGTCTAAACCAACCTGCAGATTAACATTGAACTTCAGACCCAGCGCCAAATAAATTAGGCTGTTCTTTATCAAGATGTATGGTTAGGAAAGATAGGATCTACAGGGTAGAAAATATTCTTCAGGAAATAGGTACTGAAGCCTATTCCAGAAGAGTTGTTCCTTGAGACATGCATGTGTCTATCCAACAGGGAAGCCCACTTGAGAAGCTGTAGATCTTATGGTTAACAGCAAGGTCTGGAACGCTAGTCTACATGGGTCTGAACCTTAGCTCCGCCACTTCCTAGCTGTGTGGCCTTGGGAAAGTTGAGTCCATATATCTGTGCCTCAATACTCCCAATCTAGAAAATGAAATTGGCAATAATATTACCTACCTCTAGGGTTATTATAAGGAGTAAATATGGTAATATATGTAAAAAGCTTAGAATAATGCCTGGCAAACACCAAGTGCCAAATAAGTCTTAACTATTATTATAAGTAGTAGCACAACTAACAGCAGCAAACTGCTATGAACCAGGTTGTATGTTAGATCTGAAAGGATACTTTTGTTTTGTTTTGTTTTCCAGTGTTGTTGCTGCAACCGAATAAGGACTCTAACCTGATTCGTGATCCTTCGTCAAAGTTTGGGCTTGGGGACAAAGTCTCAAAATTTTGGCTAGAGACACAGGGAGAGAAGTTCATGGGCATTCTTAATTGTTTGAGTAATAAACTAAAGACTTGCTCACCTTGTAATATGGGTTTCTTAGAGTAGTGGTCTTCAAACTTTTTACACTATGATTTACATTTTAAAAAATGTTTTACCGGGTACTGGCTCAGTCAGTTAGGCAGCTGACTTTGACTCAGATCATGATCTCACAGGCGTGAGTTTGGGCCCCGCGTCAGGCTCTGTGCTGACAGCTCAGAGCCTGGAGCCTGCTTCAGATTCTGTATCTCCTCCTCTCTCTGCCCCTCTCCTTCTCATGCTCTGTCTCTCAAAAATAAATAAACTCAGTACACACACTCACCATGCAACTCAGTACACACACTCGCCAACTGAAACAAAACCTTCATAAAGATAGTACTATCCTTTATGTGATGCACTCTACAATTTTGTCTTACTCTATTCTATTGTATTTCATTTAAAAGTGTTGATGATCACTCTTAAGTTGATATTAATCTCCAGTAACATAGGCACTTGGTTAGTTCTCAAAAAGTGTTGCTTGAATTGAGTTGAAATATTCTGGAAAAGGGGTTCGAATATGAGGACAGAAACAAGTATGCAACGCACTTTAAAGTTTTAAAATATTGCTGTGATTAAAGTTGATGCTGAAGGGGTAGTCAATGGCCTGATAATATAAAATCAGATAGATAGATAGATAGATAGATAGATAGATAGATAGATAGATAGATATCTTAAGTAGTTAGGGTCAGAAAAACATTAGAGACTAAGAGAACAGATAATGCAGATTTATAGATAACTATACTATGAAATCAAAGGTGGTAAACCATAAGGACAATTCTGAGAAGTTGTGGGAATTCAGAGGAAGGTGAGATGGCTTTCAGCTGGGATTTTTGGTACTCCTCAGGATTCTGTTCTACACATTGTTCATTCTTTGATTTGTTCAATGAATATTTTTTGAGTCATGTGCCAGGTACTCCCCCTTGGCTCTCATTCATCTCCCTAGTTTCAACTAAATGAGTATAACTTGGGTTTTTAGCTGTTCATTAGGCATTTTACAGCATGGAAGAGCAGATCTTTTTCTCAAAATCCCAGTTGAAGTTCCAGTGCCTCCTTTTAGCTTTGACTTGTCCATCTTGAACCAATCACCTTGGCCAGGCAACATAATGCTCTGAGTGCCTTATGCCTGGTTCATATCCATCATCCTGGAATGAGGGGTAGAATGTGCTTCACCACCATCTCATAGACTGAGGATGGGAGAAAGGATGGTCTTGATATTTAGAGTTGTGAAACTAAGTCTACACTTATTGTTTCCACAGCCTGAGAAATGGTCTTTCATAATTTTGCCTAACTAATGAGTTACTATTTGTCCTTAAAAACCCTGCTCAGTAATTACCTCTATTGTAAGACTTACTTTGCTAAAAGAAGCTAATTACTTTCTTTTCTATATTCTTTTGTACTTTATACATAAGTCTGTCATTGAATTTATCAACCTATAATTGTCTGTTTCAGGGTCATCTCTTCCACTATACTGTGAATTACTTCAGTGCAGGAACTGTCTTAAACATTTTTATATTCCCAAACCTGAGCTTGAACATAGCAGGTACTCAACAAATGTTTATTAAACTAAATTGTTCTTCATAAGACTAGTTGGGCAACAAAATGTAATATCAACTAGAAAGGGAGATACTGAATAAGTGTCTTAGGGATAGTAAAAGATAAATAATGAGGTATCAAAGAAGAAATCAAAACAGAAATCAGAAATTGAGATGAATGAAAATGATAACACAGCACACCAAAACTTAAGAGATGCAGCTAAAGCAGTGCTCAGGGGAAATTTATAGCTTTAAACACTTCTATTTTAAAAAGAAGAAATATCTCAGATCGATATCCTAAACTTTCAACCTAAGAAACTTGAAAAAGGAAAGCAAATTAAACACAAAAGACACAGAAGGAAGGAAATAATAAAGATGAGAGAATAAAATAAATGAAATATGAAACAAAAAACAAAGGAGAAAATCAACAAAACCAAAAATTGGTTCTTTGGACAGATCAACAAATGAACAAACCTTTAGCTAGACTGAATAAGAAAAAAAGCGTGAGTATTCAAATTACCAAAATCCAGGAATGACAGAGAGACATCCCTACCAGACTCATAGAAATAAAAAAGCTGTATAAGGGAATATAGTAAATAACTGTATGACAAAAACGATAGATAATTTAGATAAAATGTACATATTCCTAGAAAAGTGCAAACTACCAAAACTGACTCAAAAAGAATGAAATTCTGAGTAGACTTATAACAAGTAAAGAAATTGAAGTAGTAATATTAAAACTTCCCACAAAGAAAAGCCCAACTCCAGATGGCTTGACTGGTGAATTCTACCAAACTTAAAGAACAATTAATACCAATGCTTCACAAACTCTTCCAAAACATAGAAGAGGCAGGAACCCTTTCCAAGTAATTCTGTGAAGATAATATTACTGTAATATCAAAACCAGGCAATGTACCACAAGAAAATAAAACTACAGATCCCTTGTAAATGAACATATGTACAGAAATCTCCAATAAAATTAGAACAAATAAAATCCAGCAACATCTAAAAAGGATTATGCACCATAACCAAACAGGAATGCAAAGTTGGCTTAACATTTGAAATAAATCAATTAACCATATTAATAGAATAGAGGACAAAAGCCATTTGATCATCTCAAAAGATGCCAAAAAAAGTATTTGACGAATCCAGCAGCACTTCATGATAAAAATGTTCAACAAATTAGGAATAGAAGGGAACTTCTTCAACAATGAGAGATTGGGAGTGTCAAGAATGAGAAGAAGTCTAGTCTCATTACTTATGTTCAACATTGTACTCAAGAGTCTAGCCAGAGCAATTAGGCAAGAAAATGAAATAAAAGGCATCCAGATTGGAAAGAAAGAAGTAAACTCAATAATAAAAAGAATAACCCAATATTAAAATGGACAAAGGATTTGAATAACTTTCTCTAAAGATATATGAAAGCTCAGTAAAGACATGAAAAGATGCTCAATAACATTAGTTGTCAGGGAAATGCAAATCAAAACCACAGTGAGATTCTACTTCACATCCAGTAGGGTGGCTATCAAAAAGTTGGATAACAAGTGTTGGTGAGGATGTGGAGAATTAGAACATTTATAAACTCCTATTGGGAATGTAAACTGTGCTCACTTTGGCAGCACATATACTAAAATTGGAACAATACAGAGATTAGCATGGCCCCCATGCAAGGGAATGTAAAATGGTGCCACCACTTTGGAAAACAGTCTAGCAGTTTCCCAAAAAGTTAAACATAGAGTTACCATTTGACCCAGCAATTCTAACTCCTAGATATATATCCCAAAGAACTGAAAACATATTTCCACACAAAAATGTGTACACAAATGTTCATAGAAGCATTATTCATAGTAGCCAAAAGATAGAAACAACCCAAATATTGATCAAGTGATGAATGGATAAAGAAAATGTGATATATCCATACAATGAAATAGTATTCAGCCAAAAAAATGGCTAGTACATGAAGTTCCAAACATTTAAAGAAGTATTAATACCAGTCTTTCTCAGATTCTGCCAAAAAACTGAAGAGGAGGAAACACTCTCAAACTCATTTCACAAGGTCAGCACTACCTTGATGCCAAAGCCAGGTAAGGAAACTAGAAGAAAAGAAAACTATAGACCTGTATCCTTGATGAATATAAATGCAAAAATTCTCAACAAAATATTAGCAAACTGAATTCAACAGCACATTGAAAAAAGGGATCATACACCTTGATCAAGTGGAATTTATCCCTGGGGTATAAGGATGGTTCAACATATGCAAATCAATAAATCTGATACACTATATTAATAGAATAAAAGATAAAAATCATATAATCATCTCAGTTGATTCAGAAAAAGCATTTGACAACATACAGTAATCTTTAATGATAAAAATTTTCAACAAATTGAGTAAAACAAATACACCTCAACATAATAAAGGCCTTATGACAAGCTCACAGCTAACATCATACTCAATGGTGAAAGATGCAAAGCTTCTCTGAGATCAGGCATCCAATTCAGAAAAGAAGAAATAAAATTGGCTGTTTGCAGATGATATGATCTTAGAGAAAATCCTGGAGACTCCAACAAAAAAACTGTGAGAACAAATAAAAAAATTCAGTAAGGTTACAAGATACAAAATAAACATACAGAATCATCTGCATTTTTATACACTCAAAATGAAATGTATGAAAAAGAAATAAAGAATTCCATTTATAATAGCATCAAAAACAATAAAATACTTAATAATTTTAACCAAGGAGGGGAAAAACTCTATGTTGAAAATGTACAGTTTTGATGAAAGAAATTGAATCCACAAATAAATGGAAAGATACCCCATGTTCATGGATCATAAGAATTAATATTGTTAGAATCTCCATACTACACAAAGCCACCTAGACATTCAGTGCAATCCCCATCAAAATTCCAATGACATTTTTCAGAGAAATAGAACAAATAATCCTAAAATTTTTATGACATCACAAAAGACACTGAATAATCAAAGCAATCTTGAGAAAGAGCAGTGCTGGAGACATCACACTTCCTGATTTCAAACTATCTACAAAGCTATAGTAATCAAAACTATATGATACTGGCATGAAAATAGACACCCAGAGCAATGGAACAGAACCTAGAGCCCAGAAACAAACCCTCCCATATACAGTCAACTAATATTTGACAAGGAGTTCAGAATCCTCAGTGGAGAAAGTCTCTTAAGTAAATGGTGATGGAAAAACTGGAGAATCACATGCAAAAAAATGAAATTGGACCCCTATCTTACACCACTAATGAATTTTAACTATAAGTGGATTAAAGACTTAAAAGTAAGATCTGAAACCATAAAACTACTGGGAGAAAACAGAAAAGCTCCTCAAGGGGCACCTGGGTGGCTCAGTCTGTTAAGCATCCGCCTCTTGGTTTTGGGTCAGGTCATGATCTCATGACTTTGTGGGTTTGAGCCCCATATTGGGCTCTGCACTGGTAGCATAGAACCTGCTTGGGATTCTTTCTCCTCTTTCTGCCCCTCCTTCCACTTGTGCTGTCTCTGGCTCTCTCAAAATAATTAAACTTTAAAAAAGAAAAAAGCTGCTTGACATTGGTCTTGACAACATTTTTTTAGGCGTGACACCAGAAGCACAAGCAACAAAAGCAAAAATAGGACTACATCAAACTAAAAAGTTATTGCACAGCAAAAGAAACAATCAATAAAAGGAAAAGACAACATACTGAATGGGAGAAGATATTTGCAAATTATATATTGTTAAGGGGTTAACATCCAAAATATATAAAGAACTCCTACAACTCAATAGCCAAAAAAGTCTGATTAAAAACTGAGCAGAGGAGGGATGCCTGAGTAGCTCAGTTGGTTAAGATCTGACTTTGGTTCAGGTCATGAACTTGCTGCCCATAGGTTTGAAACCCTCTGTCCAGCTCTGTGCTGACAGCTTGGAGCCTGAAGCCTGGAGCCTGCTTCAAATTCTGTGTCTCCCTCTCTCTCTCTCCTCCTCCCCCACTCACACCCTGTCTCTCTCTCCCTCACTCAAGAGTAAATAAATGTTAAAAAAATTTTTTTTCGTTGAACAGAGGATCTTAACATTATTCCAAAGAAAACATACAAATGTCTAATGAGTACATAAAATGTGCTCAACATTATCACTGATCATCAAGGAAATGCAGATTAAAACCACAATGAGACATCATCTCATACCTATTAGAATGACTTTCATCAAAAAGACAAAAGATAACAAGTGGTGGTAAGGCTGTAGAGAAAAAGGAGCGCTTAGGCAGTGTTGGTGAGAATGTAAGTTGGTACAGCTTCTAAGGAAAACAGTTTGGAGGTTCCTCAAAACATTAAAAATGCAACTGCCATATGATCCAGCAGCTCCACTTTGGGGTATATAGCAAAGGAAATGAAATCAGCATCTCAAAGAGATATCTGCACTGTCATGTTTATCACAGCATTATTCACAATAGCCAAGACATAGGAACAACCTGTCCATCAACAGATGAATGTATAAACAAAATGTGCTGAATACATATACAATGTAATAGTATTCAACCATAAAAAAAAAAGAAGGAAATCCTGTCATTTGCAATAATGTGGATAGACTTTGAGAGCATTATGCTGAGTGAAATAAGTCAGAGAAAGATAAATACTGTAAGATATCACTTATATGTGGAATATGTAAAAGGCAAACTCAGGGGCTCCTGCTATTCAGTCAGTAGAGCATGCGATGCTTGATCTTGGGGTCATGAGTTCAAGCTCCATGTTGTGGGCAGAGGTGACTTAAAAATGTTGAAATAAAAATAAAAAATAAATTAAAAAGCCAAGCTTGTAGAAACAAGACAGTAGAACAGTGGTTTCCAGGGGCTGGTAGGTGGGTGAGATGGAGACATGGTGGTCAAAGGGCGCAAAGTATCCAGTTATAAGATGGATAAGTTGGGGCGCCTGGGTGGGTCAGTCAGTTAGGCATCTGGCTCAGCTCAGGCAGTGATCTTACAGTTCGTGAGTTAAGCGCCTAATCAGGCTCTATGCTGACCGTGCAAAACCTGTTTCAGATCCTATGTCACCCTCCTCTCTGTCTCTGTCTCTGTCTCTCTGTCTCTCTGTCTCTCTTTCTCAAAAATAAACATTTTTTTAGATTTCAGGTTAACTTTTTATTTTTTTTTTAAATAGTTTATTGTCATATTGGTTTCCATACAACACCCAGTGCTCTTCCCCACAAATGCCCTCCTCCATCACCACCACCTCCCTTTCTCCTCCCCCTCCCCCTTAAACCCTCAGTTCGTTTTCAGTATTCAATAGTGTCTCAAGTTTTGCGTCCCTCTCTCTCCCCAACTCTCTTTCCCTCTTCCCCTCCCCCTGGTCCTCCATTGGGTTTCTCCTGTTCTCCTGTTAGACCTATGAGTGCAAACATATGATATCTATCCTTCTCTGCCTGACTTATTTTGCTTAGTATGATGCCTCGAGGTCCATCCACTTTCCTACAAATGGCCATATTTCATTCTTCCTCATTGCCATGTAATACTCCATCATATATATATATACCACATCTTCTTGATCCATTCATCAGGTGATGGACATTTAGGCTCTTTCCATGTTTTGGCAAAAATAAACATTGTTTTAAAAAGATGAATAAATTCTGGGGATCTAATGTATAGCATGGTGATTATAGTTAACAATACTCTACTATATGCTTGAAAGTTGCTAAGGGAGTTAAGTGTTCTCACCACAGAAAAAGAAATGGTAATTATGTGAGGTGATGGAAATGTTAACTAACCCTATTGTGGTAATTATTTTGTAATATGTGTGTGTCAAATTAACACAATTTGCACCTTAAATTTTTGCAATGTTATATCTCAATTATATCTCAATAAAGCTGGGAAAAAAACAGGGATGAATTACTGATACATGCTATAACATGGATGAACCTTGAATATATCATGCCAAGTAAAAGAAACCAGACACAAAAGGCCATGTATTATTTGATTCCATTTATGTGAAAGGTCCTTAATAGGCAAACCTGTAGAGCCAGAAAGTAGACTAGTAGTTGGTGGGACATAAGGAGATTGAGGGTGATAGCTCTAAGGTATGGCTTTTGTGGGGGAGTGACGAAAATGTTCTAAAACTCACTGTGGTGATAGCTACACAATCTCTTTGAATATACCCAAATCATTGCATTTTATACTTTAAATAAGTCTATTGTGTGGTTTGTAAATTACACCTCAATAAAGACATATTTTTAAAAAGACAAGAAGGGCGCCTGGATGGCTCAGTACATTAGGCATCTGATTTCTGCTCAGGTCATGATCTCACAGTTCCTGAGTTTGAGCCCCACATCAGGCTCTCTGCCATCAACACTGAGCTGCTTTCGATTCTCTGTGCCCCCGTCTCTCCCCGCCCCTGCTTGTGCTCTCTCTTGTTCTCTCTCAAAAATAAAGAAAATAAACATTTTTAAAAGAAGGGGGAACAACCAGGTGGCTCATTCAGTTGAGCATCCAACTTTGGTTCAGGTCATGATCTTGAAGTTGACTAGTTGGAGCCCTGCATTGCACTCTCTGCTGTCAGCACAGAACCCACTTCAAATCCTCTGTCCCCATCTCTCTCTGCCCCTCCCCCATTCATTCTCTCTCTCTTTCAAAAATAAACATTTTTCAAAAAATGAAAACATTAAAAAAAAATTTCAAGACAAATCTGAGGACTTGAACTGAAACAGTAATAGAATAAAATAGAGAGGGATAATCTAAAGAGATTACAGAGCTAGAGGATTTATTGGATTTAGCTAAGATTTTGATTTATGGACAAGTGAGAAGAAATACATTCCTGATAAAGTTTCTAAGTTGGGTGCCTGGGTGCAATGGGTAACACCATTAATAAGAACAGAAAATAAAATATTTTTAAAGAAGACTATGTTTGGGGGTGCCTGGCTGGCTCAATACAGCATGAGACTTTTTTTTATTAATATCCAATACTTTTTTTAATATATAGTTTATTGCAGCATGCGACCTTAATCTCAGAGTTGTGAGTTCAAATTCTACGTTGGGCATGGAGCCTACTTTCAAATATATATATGATTTTAAAAATAAAGAAGAATATGTTTGGATGGCAAGATTATTAAATATTCTCTGACTTCCCCACAATGCTTGGCATAGAGCAGGTGATAATTAAATATCTACAACAATTAACCCAACAATGCTAGGCACTAAGGATACAAGATGATGTCAGAAATTGCCTTCACAGAATGTATAGTTTTGTGGCAATATAAACAACTCAAAAAGCAGTTAAAATAAAATGTGGTGAGTGCTTTGACAGGGCTGGAACAAGTTGCTTTGGAGCCATGTAGTTAGGGGAACCTAACCTAGTCTAGAGAACAAGAGAGACCTAAATGATGAGTAGGAGTGAGCTAAGCAAGGAAGTGGAGTAGGAAGATTTCTGGTAGAAGGAAGACAATGAGCTTTCTAGGCAGAGAAAACTTCCTATATATTGGCTCAGAGGTGAGAGGGGAACAGAAAGTAAATCAGGATGGCCAGCGATCCAGGATGGCTGAGATCCATTTTGTTCCCTGCTGTATCCCAGCAGTTAGAATACTCTCTGGCACATAGTAAGCACTCAACCAATGTTCATTGAATGAAAAGATAAATGAAACAGTGACAAAGATTATACTGGAGAGGTAGACAACAGCCAGCCATGTGGGGCTTTTATAAGCCTTGTTAAGGAGCTCGGACCAAATCCTGAAGAAAATGGGAAACCATTGAAGAGTTTTAAGTTTTAGGAAACACGGCAGATTTGTACTGTAGAAAGAACAGTATGGCTATAGAGTGGAGAATAAAGAGTAACTCTGGGATAGATTGGGTGACAGGGTGAACAAAGGGACCATCCACTGAGATGGAAGGACAAATTAATGTGAAGGGGAGAGAATATGAGTTCAGCTTCCAACATACTGAATTTTAGGCACCAGTGAGGAATCCTGGTGACTTTGGGGATATGGGCCGTTTTACCAGGATGGAATCTAGAAGAGGGGTCTAGAATGTAACAAGAGTTACATTCATGTGACTTTTCAAATAAATTCCAAGTTCAGAATTCCTGAAGTACATCTGGAGGTTCTTTAAAACAGTGCTGTTATGACAGACATATTGCATGTGTCTGTTTTCGCCTTTCTGATTGTGTCCACCTTCTCCACAGTCTAGATACATTCTCAAGTGTCTAATTGGTTCTGGGCACACGTATATACCTGATCATTCCTTCCCTGCCCCCCACCATCACCAGTATTCTACCCTACGCATAGAGACCAAGCTCTTCCTATATAAAATCACCTGCCCTTTATGCCCTTGGATCCTAGCACACCTGTGTGGAATAATGTAAAATGTTGAGTGAACATTGGGTCTCCCTCACCAGGGTATGATCAGACTCCAATGCATGGCAGTTTTCCTTTCATCCACCTGCGTGTGATAATCCCCTATTGTCCCATCACCACCATGTGATAATCCTTCTCATTGGCCTTAGTGTTATTTTATTATATGAGATAATCTCCTACAGTCAAGTCTTCCTGCATAAAGGCCAGACGTCATGAATATATGATCATCCTTACTGCCTTTCCCCAGTACATGACAATCTCCCCATTCCCTCAAATTCAATATTTCTCCTCATTCCTGAGTTTATTATCTATTTTTTAAAAATTTTGAATGCTTCTTTATTTTTGAGAGAGAGAAAGACACAGAGAGAAAGAGACAGAGTATGAGTGGGAGAGGAGCAGAAAGAGAATCCAAAGCAAGCTCCAGGCTCTGAGCTGTCAGCACAGAGCCCGACATGGGGCTTGAACTCACGAACTATGAGATCATGACCTGAGCTGAAGTTGGATGCTTAACCAACTGAGCCACCCAGGCTCCTCTATTATCTATTTTTATTAAACCTTTATTATACCCTCCTTTTCATGTCCCCCTTCTTTCTGTTAAAAGTTGCCTCCTAAATTCTTAGGAAACATATTTCTCCAAAGCTAATGATGTTCCTTCTCTTATCTGAACTCCCATGGCATCTGGACTGCACCTGGAGGCCAAGATGCCCAATACATGAAAAGCTGCTTGTGCTTTCATGAAAACAAAAATAAGCTGGGGAAAAGCTTGGCCTGAACAAGGATCTCACGGATTGGAATTAGTGAATTATCAGAGACCTTGCCGTAACTTGGCTCAGACAGTGCTTGCTTCTCCAGATCTGGGCATGCCCAAAGAAAGCCAGCATTTACCATGGATTGTATTTGATGGGCAGTGAACATCCCTATTTCTTTCATTTATGGACCTTCCTCCCAACATTTCTTTTGGGTTCCCAGAGGAGAAATACACATTGGCAAGTATAAAGTGGAAATTCTAGAGGCCCACTTGCTCCTGATAATACTGTCACATCTTCAGTGCTACCACAACCAGTCTCACCACCAAATTCTGCACCAGAGTCTACCTGGTCATCATGCTTTCTGTTTACTGC
This sequence comes from Suricata suricatta, assembly GCF_006229205.1. Classification (NCBI taxonomy): domain Eukaryota; kingdom Metazoa; phylum Chordata; class Mammalia; order Carnivora; family Herpestidae; genus Suricata; species Suricata suricatta. The sequence goes on along the minus strand of NC_043707.1, from coordinate 107,771,369 downwards.
ACTCACCACAAAAGGCCCTGGTTCCCAGGAAACCTTTATCATCTGGACTGTCATTCCTTAGGGCTCTATGTGTCCCATAATCTAGTGCTTCTCAACCTTGCCTGCATATTGGAATCACAAGACAAACTTTTTAAAGTACTAATATCCTCGGGGCACGTAGGTGGCTCAGTCAGTTAAGCATCTACTCTTGATTTCCGCTCAGGTCATGATCTCATGGTTTGTGAATTTGAGCCCCACATCAGACTCCATGCTGACAGTGCAGAGCCTTCTCACTCCTTTCCTCTCCCTCTCTGTCCTTCCGCTGCTCTCTGTCTCTCAAAAATAAATAAATAAATAAATAAATAAATAAATATAATAAAAAATTGATATTCTCAAGGTCCTCATCCCTGACAGATTATAATTTCATTGAATCTAAAGTACAGCCTGGACACCTGGATTTTTAGAACTCTGGTGATTCTAATGTTGTGTGACCATGGTTGAGAACTACTGCCCTAATGTGACCCCACTCACCAGCCACCCTCAACTCTCACAATCCATCAAAATCCACTATACCAGTAATTCTCAAACTTCAACGTCATCAAATCATCAAGGAAGGCTGGAGGGCTGGGCCATACCCTCCAAATTTCTAATCACGTGGGTCTGGAGTACAGCCCAAAGATTTGTGTTTCTAACAAGTTCACAAGTACTGCTGATGCTGCTGGTCCAAGGGGCCCACTTTGAGAACCATTTCCAAATTCCTGCTCTCTCGGCTCTTAGACCTTCTTTCTTCCAGTAGTCTTGTCTTCCATCCAATCTCAGTCAGGGACTCCGAAGTTCATCCCCAAAACCTTGTCATTACCAATAACTGTACCCCTTTGTAATGTCCATTTTAAGCATCCTTCCCAGATGCCACTAATTCACTCCTTCTAAATGCCCCAATTCTAACCCCAGTGAGAAGATACTACACAGGTCCTACCAGCTTTTCACTGTCCCTCACCACGTCATACCCTGACTTCTGTCCTAACCTAGCTCAGATTTCATGGCCCACTGTTAATTTTATTGCCTTGTATGTACCCTCAACCAATTAATTTACCCCTCTCTCTTTCATTATACTCTCCTAGCTAAACTCCAATCCTAGCTGAGTCCACCTCTTGCCTTCTCTCTGCTTAATTCTTGCCTCTCATTTATTTGAGAAAATGAAGCAATCAGAAGATAATTTCTTTTTTGTTTTTAGTGACTTCTTTTTTAAAAAATTTATTTATTTTTTAATTTACATCTAAGTTAGTTAGAATATAGTGCAACAATGATTTCAGGAGTGGATTCCTTAATGCCCCTTACCAATTTAGCCCATCCCCCCTCCCACAACCCCGCCAGTAACCTTCTGTTTGTTCTCCATATTTGAGTCTCTTATGTTTTGTCCCCCTCCGTGTTTTTATATTATTTTTGCTTCCCTTCCCTTCATCTATTTCGTATCTTAAAGTCCTCATATGAATGAAGTCATATGATATTTGTCTTTCTCTGACTAATTTCACCCAGCGTAATACCCTCTAGCTCCATCCACTAATTTCTGCCTACTCCCATCATCTCATGTACCACATCTCATTAGTGTCTGCACCCATCTTGCAGCTTTCTCTCCTGTTGCTGTGGGTGACTTGTCATGCTTCTCTAGAAGGACTCCTACACTTATGATCTGGGTTCCAGTCCCTCTCACTTAAGGACACTCACTGTCCCAGCAGTTGTCTCCTCTCCATCGCAATATCAGATTTTCTCTCTCTGATGGGTCATCCTGTCAACCTATAAACATGTGGTAGTATTGACCACTACCTAAGGAACCCTTCCATTGGTCCCATTCCCCTTTATGTCTACCCTTGTTGTCACCCTCCTCTCCTTTCATTCTCACTCAAACCCTGTCTAGTCAGATTTTCCCCAGTCTTTTGTCTGAAATGGCTTTTTGTCAGAGTCACTAGTGACTTCTCCCATTGCCAAATCCAGTGACCAATCCTCAGTCCACAATACACTCAACCTATCATTGCCTGTTTCCAGCCTTTCTTCACTTGGCTTTTGGGACACCGCTTTCCCGTAGTTCTCTTACCTCACTGCTTGCTCCTCTTTTGCTGCTTCCTCCTCCTCTCTCTGATCTCTAAACTTTGGAGTACCCTTGGACTTGGCCCACAGATATCTTCTCTTTTCTATCTACACTCCCATCCCAGCCAGTGTCATCCAGTCTCATGACTTTAATACCAGACTCTTAGATGTAGATCTCTAGCCCAGACCTCTCCCCTGAACTTCAAGTCCATCTTCCCAGGTGCTTACTGGACATCACCAATTGAATGTCTAATAGGCAGCTCAGATTTATAAGCCCAGAATTGAACTCATGCTTTTATCTGTGCAGACCCCAACGAGTATTCCCTTTATCTCTGCCATATCAGTAAATGGTGACTTCAGTCTTCCATTTGGATCAGGCCCCAAACCCTAAAGTCATCCTTGATTCCATCCTGTCACACCTTCCATTAAACCACCATCAAATCCTGATGGTAGAGCCAACCTCTGGATATATCCAAAATCTGGCCACTTCTTTCCATTTCTACCATAGTCCCTGGTCCAAGCCACCATCATCTCTCACCCAGGTAATTGTAGCAGTCTGCTGATAAGGTCTCCCCACATCTATGTTTGCCCTGGGAACCTTTAAAGCATAAATTATCTGACCCCTCTGGCTTCCCACTCATTCAGAGTAAAATCCAAACCCCTTATCAAGGCTTAAGAGACCCTACATTATCTGGCCTCCCTGGTCCCCTCTAATCTCATGCTTATAGTCTTCCTTTGATCTCACAGCTTCAGGCTTTCTCTTCCTTAATCAGTAATTTAGGGCCTCTGCTCTTGCTGTTCTCTGAGGCTGGGATTCTCCTTTCCCAGACACTTCCTCCAGGTAGGTCTCTGGCTGAAGTCTGACTGTATCAGGAGGCCTTCATTAGACACCCTCGCCTCCCCTCATATAACATAACCCCCACCTGGCACTCTCTGGCCCTTTTTCTTGCTCTATTTTTCTATATAGATTTATATCTGTATATTATGTATTGATTTAATTTGTTAATTGTCTCTCCCACTAGACTGTAAGCTCTGCAAGGAGGGACTTTATTTTGTTCACTGCCATTTCCCCAATGAGCATATGATTATATGATAGATGCTCAATAAATACTTGTTGAATTAATTAATTAAATGAAAATTGTTTAGGTTTTTCCTCCCCCACCCCCTTGGCTGCCATCCTGCTCAGGGAGGTGTCCCCAGCCTGCCTTTCTCCATTCTGTAATAGCCTCCTGGCTGCCACCTGGGCCCCCTCCCCTCTCCAGAGCCTGCCAGACCATTCTAATTGCTCCTGCAGCAGAGGGAGGGAGTAAGTCTCTAAAGACGAAGGGAGGGAGGGAGGATCTCCATCTGGTGTCCAGGAAAACAAGGAAGCAAGCTTGGGTCTGCTGTTCTAGGTTCACCCTCAAGCCCAGGATATGTGGCTAAGGAGCCGATGGGCCAGCGCCCCTTTTGGCCTAGACTTGTTCTTGTTCTTTTTCCCCCGTCATCAGAGGGTGGGCCTTGAGCCTCCAAAGAGTCCCCAACTTCTCTTGGTTTGGTCAACTAAACTGGGCCCGCGTTAGGCCTCCAAGCTGCAGAAGGCAGTGGGGGTGGGGGTGGCCAGAGACAATGGAGAGCCCAGAGCCAGCTCTCCTTTTCCACCAGCCTCAAGTGATACAATGATACAAAGGGAGAGTCTTGTGCTTGGGGGAAGGGGGTGGGAGAGCCCTTTGTCTCTCTATTTTATGCCTTGCATGGGGGGGTGAGGGGTTGGAAGGTTGGGGTGGGGTGGGGGGCTGGTGAGCGGCTGTCAATGCGGGGAGTAGAGAGTGGTGCTGAGGCCCTGGAAAGTTTTTGAATTTCAATCAGATTGGCTTTGAAAGAGTTTGGCTTTTGTTGTAAGAGAGAGAAAGGTTAATGCTAAAGTTGAGGGGGAGGGGGTGGGTTCTGAAGATGAAGTCCTGTTTGCAGGCCAGTCAGCTGTGGGACACCCAGGCTGACAGAAAGGCTGGGATGGGAGAGCAGAAAGGCGCAGGAGTCCATCTCCCTCCACTGGAAGCCGTTTGAGGAGGGCAGGGCAGAGAAGCATCAGGGCTGTTGACTGGGAAGGAGCCGAAGAACCGGGCTGCAGGGAAGCGCCGCAGGGCAGGGCAGGGCAGGGCAACTTCTTTCTTCCTTTCGCGGGCCTTACAGAGCCTTTGACTTATTTTAAGCCACCAAAGAATGAAGTTCCCTTCCTCTCCGCCCCCCCCCCCCCCCCCCCCCCCCCCCCCCCCCCCCCCCCCCCCCCCCCCCCCCGTCCCCCACCCAGGACTGACTCGGTGACAAGTGCTGGCCTCTGTTGGGGGAGGGTGGCTTAGGACCTCCTGGTGGTCTAGAATCAGCTGTTTTCCCTGCTCTGGGCCTCTGTTGGCCCTCCCTGACATCCTAACTCATCCAAAAATAAAACCTAAAAACTTGGAGCTGTTGTCTTTGAAACAGCAAGAAAAGAGAAAGGATGAGGGAGCCCTGACCACAAAACAGGCTGAGTAGGGTATGGGGCCAGCCATTCCCCAGCTTGGCACCTCGATAGGCGAGGTCTTTAGGTTTTTTCCTTCCCTGAATTTGTGGCAGAAATAAACACACACACACACACACACACACACACACACACACACACACACACTATATAAAGCTCTCGGCTAAGGCTGCAGCATGATCTGGTGGTCTGGGAATCCTTGTGGAGAAATCTAAAGGGATGGTCAGTTCTCCAAATGGTACCACTCTGTGCTCTGAGCTCCACAGGTTACAGACCTGCCAATGATACCCCCGACTAACCCCTGAGCTCCAGCCTGAAAATATTTGAAAGGAAAAGGGCCTGAGGAAGAAAAAAAAAGAATTGGTCAATGGACTTTTTCTCATTTTTACATTTAATAAACATGTCCACGATGTTAGGCCTCTTCCTCATGGAACAGATTGGTTTATTAAATATCTGTTAATCATTCCTGTGTTAAACATTTTACCAACCCCTTGGAGACAGGAGGAAATAAGAACTGTCCCTTGTCCTCAAGGAGCTCACTGTCTAGAATAGAAAAAACATTAACAAATAATTATAATCCAATGAGATAATAATAGCACCACCCCACACAACACATTGTAATGTAAATCACATCTAATTTCATTTGCCAGAAGAATACTACAGAACTGTGTGAATTAGTTTTTTAAGATTACATTCACATGTTTGTCTTTGATTCTGGTACATTTGAAATGTTTACAAAGGGAAAGCATTCCAGAGATGAAAATTCACCCCAGGGAACAAGAAGAGGCTTGGACTCCAAATCCTGGCTCAGGAAAATAAAAAAAGGGAATGTACCCATCTTTGTATGCACACAAGTTTGCATGTTAAAAAATCCCATGACTGTGCTGCCCCCCATCTGATGGTACACAGAAAGGTATTTTTCTGATGTTCTCCATCTGGTTTATAGCCAAAAAATAATCCCAGACCCCTCAGCACCAAGCTCCATCACCACCTCCACCAGTTCATCTTTCAGGGCCAGTCCTGAGGTGAAGAGAGGCGCTGGGAAAGTTAACCGGAGGCAGATCTCTGGGCCAGTATTCTCACAGCCTGGTCCCTGGACCAGGAGTGTCAGCCATCACCTGGGCATTTAGAAATGTGAATCCTCAGGCCCCACTACCGACCTACTAAAGCAGAAACTGGGTTTGGGCCCGCAATTTGTGTTTTGACAAGCTCTCCAACTGATTCCGGCGCTCCCTAATGTTCTATGCATGCTGATCAACGTTGCTTCCCTTGGTTAGATGACCTTGATGTGCCTCAAAAATAACTTCCTCTGGGTAGAAGCCAAGACAGTAAGCCAGTGCAGCCCAGCACCTGTCTTTGGGTTAGTTCATGGGCTCATCTGCCCAAGGGTGTGAACATGAATGGCTGTCCTACCGAAGCTCTAAGGACCACATAATTGTGGATACCTGGGGCCCAGACCCTTCTCATCCTCACTGGCCTCCTGTGCTCACATTCACATAGGGCCTGGCAGAAGGAGGAGAAGCTGGTAGAAGCACAGAGTGGCGACTGTGTGGCTGGTTCCTTTGAGATTCCTGTCAGGACTGCAGGCTTGTAATAACACCGATGCAGTTTGATCCTCTGGGGTTCTGGATGGGCATGGGTTATGAAGAGTTGGTTACAATGGAGCAGGGGAAAGGGGAAGTCCCCTCTTCCATATTTGATTTTGCAGATAGTTTGTGACATCATAGGAACGAGGCTCAAGAGACCCCGGCACCTGTATCCTTTTGGTCTATCTTTCTCAGCATAGATTGACAGTTTCTCTTTGGAGGCCATGTGATTGCTGTCTTAAGAAGGAAGCTTCTATCCTTTTATCCAATCTGTCTCTTTGGCTCTTTACCCACTCCCAACTTTCCCTTTTACCTTGAGCTAGAAACTTTGGCATCCTCAGGACCATTTCACATTGCTGTAATCCCATGACCAGTCTTGATTTATAAGAGTGAGGTTAAGAATTCCTTTCAGGGGAAAAGAAAAATCAACGTTAAGTAGATGTTAAGTGTGAAGCACCGTGCTCCCCGCTACACATTCATTTCATTTATTTTTAAGGCAACCCCCAAAACTACATATTATTTCCTGCCTTTTTATCTCTAAGGAAACTGGAATATGTACAGGGTCCACTAGCTTTTAAGCAGCAGCAGGATTTGAACTCAGATCTGACTGACCTCAGAGTTCATGTTCCTCCCCCTTTACCTCACCATTTCAAAGGAGTTCCACTAGGTCCTGGATCCCTCCCAGGCATCAAGGAAACAGGGCTATGGCCAAGTCCATGAGCCACATCAGTTCTGGCAGGATTCCCGTTTGGTTAGGCTCAGGGTCAGGCTTTACCTAATTTCTATCCTTCCCTTCTGGCTTGCTGTGCCGTGTGCCCTCTTGACTCTTCATGGGCTCCCGGGGGAGAGGGCAGAGGGTGGCCTAGACAGGTTGCTGTGAGTGTCCCTTCCATCGCCTGTTAACCCCTGCGGCTGGCCCACAGCAGGGAAGCCTCCTTGCCTGGCTCTGCACAGACTGCTCGCCTGCCTGAGTTTGCATTATTTATTTAATGTCTTGTACCGTAAATAATGGTAACTTTATGGTTATTAGGAACGGGTTAAGGTACATGCGGGTAGCACCAGGCTGCCTTCAAAAGGAACAGTCCTGGCATAAAATGTTGCGATAATTGCTTTACTGCTGAGTGTTGGTCTTTATTTTGTGTCTGATTTGTCCCTTAAGCCAGCGTAACATTCTCCCCACGGCAGGAGAATGCAGAGAGCAAATTGAAGGGCTGAGCATGAACAATGCGACATGGCGCACTGCTGGGTTTTTCTTTTTTCCTCTTTCTTCGTTTCTCCCTTGACCTCCCTCCAATCCTCTCCGCTCCCCTCCCCCCATGCCCTGCCCAGTCTCCGCCCTACTCTGGTTGGTAGAATCATTTTCCCCCACCCTTGACACCTCAGGAAGGTATCCCATCTTACCTCCTTATTTTGAAAATTAGGTGAAAAGAACACTCCTATCCCTTACCTCTTCTCTGGGCAGCAAACATGACAGAACAAAAGAATAGACACAAACACCAAGGCTTCCTCTGCACAGACCCAGTGCCCAAGCAAGGCCCGGGCATCCCAGCACAGAGATGGTTGTCCCTTCATTTCATACATGGAGGCGAGGTACTGGCACCAACCAGAACACTCATCTCCTTAGGACCCACCTCACTAACTTGACAGTTCTGACCGGCATTGCAGTGGTCAGAGGGCAGGTGTGCGGAAAGACCGGGTCAGCCGGCAACTTCCTGATTGTGGGATAGGGAATGGTCTCCAGTGGCCACTGGGACTCTTTTCTCTTCATGCTGTACACCAAGGCAGGCAGGTTAAGGGCATTGTATTACCCTACTTCCCTGGTCCCAGAGCCGAGGAAGACTGTCATCCCAGGCCAGGGAGTGGAGAAGGAGGGCAAGTGCCATGGGACCCTTGGTTTGGGTCAGACTTTTGCTTTCCCAGAGGTGGGTGCTCCCAGCCTTCATCTGTTAGCCCCCTGGGTTATCTCTCAACCTCTGGCAATGCCCTATAGGCTGGGCTGGTCCAAGTAAAATCTCCATCCCCTACCCCCAAAGAGCAAGCCCCGAATCCCTGGAAAGGGCCTCTCCGACATTCAGGGAGTTTGGCTGAGGGAAGAACACTGGAGTAGGAGTCAGGAGGCCTGGACTCTTGTCTTAGTTTTCCCACTGACTTGCCGAATGGTAGTAAACATGTGATAATGGAAGTTCCTTGGAATCCTTCTATCTCAATTTCATCTGTAAAGTGAAGACAAAAATATCTGCCTTGTGGGATTATGAAGATCAAAAAGGAGATAACATTACTACAAACCCCAGAACCAGTGTGGTAGGTTTATCATGGAGACTTCAATGTCTCATCTTGCTGTCCAGCCAAAGGCAAGTGGCTAATTCTGGACAAGGAAGAGAAGGTGGGATTGGGGGAGAATTGGAGTGATACAAAGTGGAGGGGGCGCCAGAGCCCCCCCATCCAGCTCCCAAGGCTCCCCTTAGGGAAGGAAATCACTCTTGCTCTTCTCCACATAGCGGGACATCAGGGCATACCACAGGGCTGCTGACATGGCCGGAGGCCATTCAACCAGCAGCCTGGATGGCCTCTCACCCCAGGGCCCACTCCCTCCTCCTTCTTTGGCTCCCTTGCCTCAAGCTCCTCTCCCTCCCTCTTAGGGTTTCTCCCTCTTGACTATAAGGGACAACAGAGTCCAAGCATGTTGACAGCCAGCACTTTAAGCTACAGGAGGCTGAGGAGATTTGTACTTCTCTCCACTCACCCCACCTCTCCAGAACCTAGTAACTCATCAATAGCGGAAATTTGAACAAAGTGGAGAACCTGGGATGAAAGGAGAAATGCTGCGGTGATTGGGTGGGGGGAAGGGGGTAGGGGGATGGCTTTAATTAGGGCTTCTTGGCCTCTTTAGTCCCGGGGCTGGTTGGGGTAATCCAGTTAGAGTCCTCGCCTTTCATCTCAGCTGGCTGGCCTCTCTGGGGCCCTGTCAGAGCCTTTAGGGGGCAACAAGTAGTGGAGTGGGGGAGAGGGATGGGGGTTGGTACCGCACTCGTTTCCAGCTGGACGCAGAGGGGGGTACGGAATGAAGCCCAGCCAGCACAGCAGTTGGTGGTGGGCAGTGAAGTGGCCTGTGCGGGGCGGCTTGGGCGCTGGGCGGCTGTCTCCTGACACCAGAAACTCTCTTTATGAAAGGATCAAGTCAGGAGCATTGTTCCCTAGGCCAGGGAACCAAGGGCTCAGAATGCTCTTTTGTGTGGAGGTGCCCCCCCCACCACACACTCCCCCTTCTTTTTTTTCTCCCTTTGAGCCACTGCTGGCTGCACCTCTGCCCCCATGCTTGGGAGGGGGGGAAGCAATGGAGTGGTGGAGATGGGCTCGGGACAGACAGTCCTGGGGGAGCCATCTGTGCTGGGGTAGGATCCACTGGAGCTGAAAAATTAAACAGCATTTTCAATTAACTTTTCCTCTCTTGTTTGGGGGTGGGCGTGAGGGGGGTGGTGGAGCAGGCTGGTTGAATTTAACCTTTGAAAAGCTGCTGTGGAGACCGAGGAGGAGGGAGTGACCTTTCTTCCTGAGGCAGGGTTGGGCGGGGGTGGAAAGCAGTGGGATTGTTTCCTTAGGCCAGGCAGGAACCCTCTCTTCTGGCGAATATTCTGAGAAGCTCTTGGGGTCCTTGGCCTGAGGCCTCACCTGTGTATATTGGGATTGCACACGCTAAGAAGAGATGGGGGAGCTGCGTGGAGCCGGCAGGTGGAGCACAGACTCACTGCTGGGCAGTGAGAACCTTGTTTACCCTTTAATTGCCCC
>NC_043707.1:107657195-107761336 GCF_006229205.1 Suricata suricatta | reverse complement strand
GTTCCGATGGCAACATAGAATATACCTAGAATATAACATGGCCGGAAATCATCGTCCAAGAGTCCAGGTTGTACCATTCTCACATCCCCAGTGCTGCATCCCATAGTCCCGTGCCCTCGTCCATCTTCCTGGGGCTCTGGGAGCAGATCTTCCTCAGACTTTGCTGGTCTCTTTCTCCCTTTAGGCCACATAGCAACTATACAGCCCCCAGCTCTTCCTCGGTCCGCCTAGGGAAGACTTCTCTCACCATTCTGACTACTAGTACCTGAAGACCACTCTGTAGTTTTCAAAGGACTCATGTGACTCTTCTCTTAATCTGTGGGGATAGGTGGATAGGGTTAATCCCTTTTATATGATGAGGAATTAAGAGAGGTTAATTTTGAAAAATTAACCCTTGGATGGTCTATCAGCATCACATAAAGGGCTCTTATAAATTGCCCATCCATCCACAAAGATTCCAAAATTTCATTCCTCCTATCCCTACCTCCACTCCAGAGGAGAATTGTTTCATGAAATTGTATTTTTTGCAATTTTCTTTAGCTAAGTATAGAGCCCCGTTTATAGGTGAGAAAATCAGGAAGGTCACTTGAATTAGCTAAGGCAAAAGAGAGAATAAGTCCAATGGTTTCATTTTCTTTTTTACCAGACCCTGGTTTCATCAAAGCAACAAGGTAGATGATGTTGGAATATTCCAAAATTTTGGAAATGAGTTGTCCCTCAACTCTTCTAGAGCATAATTTTCCTTCCTGAGCCTGTTCCTTGTCTTGAATTTCATGCTCAGTTTAGGACTCTGTTCTCTGGCCTCAGCTCAGGGCATTCTCCCCTTCCCTGTGGTCAGTCAGCTAACTACTTTTCCTTTGGTTCATCAAACACTCCCACTTTCCTTTTCAGCATCTTAGCATATACTTCACCCAACTCTTACCCGTCCTTCCCGTCCTTCCCGTCTCTGTGAATTTTACTACTTAACATAGCCTTTCCTGTCCTCCCAATGTAAATTTTGTCCTTCAGTCTTATTTCCTCGTGGCACTCAGGGAGTATTTAATGTCTCTCCTCCACTAGATCTTAAGAACTGTGAGGGCAGGTATCCTGCCATTTTGTTCATTACTCTATCCCCAGTGCTTGTGGTAGGCACTCAAGGACTTAATACGTGAATAAATGAACGAATGGATGAATGAAAGGAGAAGGGGGAAAGGTAGCAACTCGCAGAGAAAACAAGCAAAATGAAAGCCAAGTCTTTCCAGAGGTAAAAGTGAGGACTGAGTATTGCTTTGACATCTAGAAAATTTCTTTAGAACCCCGTAATAGAAGCCAGTGAGCCTGAATGGTGCAGAGAACACTTTCAGGGAAGAGTAGGAGAAAATGGGAATGATGGTTGAGGTCTTTTAGGTGAGACAGGAAAAACAGGTAGCCAACTTCTGATTTTCCTAAATTCCAAAGATGCCAGTCCAGTTTTTGGAGCCCTGAGGAGAAGGCTGGAGGAATACTAAGAACTGCAGCCAGTCCTGACACAGAATAAGAGAAAAGAAACATTTTGCCTGCTAATAGCTTTGGGTGAGGTCACCCTAGCATTCACCAAAATAAAGGGGCTGCCTTTGGTAGACAGCAGAGGAGAGATCCTGGGGCCTATGGGCAAGAGAACAAACCAGAAGATGTGGAGAGAAACTTGAACTAATGAAGAGTTAAAGCAAGTAAACATGTTTTGCAATATATTGAGGGTGGGGGGAAGGGAAAGGTGGGGGAAAGACCAGTGAGCATATAGACCCTTAATAAATGAGGAGAAGTGGGAGATTCATCTTGCCTCCTACAGGGCAGAGATACTCAGCTCATTTTTTAGATCAGTCTTTAAAAAGAAAAATGACAAAAAGGAATTTGGATAATTAGGAAGTAAATGCAGACTGTGCAAAAATCGTTACTGATAGAAAGCAGGTAGGAGAATACTCAGAAAATGTAAAGGTTTCACAAATCAGCAAGCCAGGATGACATCCATCATGAGGTATTAAGGCTAGTGTTCTGGGAACATGCTAAGCGGGGAGCTGATTGAACCACTTATAATTATGTCTGGAAAATCATAGAAAGTAAAAGGGACCATCAGTAGCCTGGGGAAGTGAAACGGATGTGACTTCTGAAAAATGGTACAACAGTCCTCAAAATGTTCATCCGGTGAGTTTGGAGCTAGATACAGTGAACGGGGGAAAGAATCTGTCATCTTCAGGAGGAAAATAGAACTGACAGCAGTGCATGCGTGAATGCATATGTGTGTGTGTGTGTGTGTGTGTGTGTGTGTGTGTGTGTGTATGTAAGTGTGCCTAAGGGCCAAACCACACCAAACAGAATAATACTAAGTGATCAAATTGGAAACAGAACAACAGATGTGTTGTAATGGGTGTACCACAAGTGGCTGTTGTTAAAACAGGTTCAGGTTTTTGCCAGGGGTGTTATCGTGTCAGGAAAGTCTGCACAGAAAGGAAAAATCAGTGGCAGAGAATCCATTCAGGGAGGATACCCTTCCAATGAACAGAGGATTCTGAACCCATTGACAGGGTCTCCCTTTGGACCTGGAGGATGGTGGGGAAACTGTGTGCACTGAGGAAGCTGATAGGTAGATGTGGCTGAGGATACACAGGCACCTGAAGAAGTTATCAGCATGAACACCTACGTATGTGTGTGTGGTGGGAACAAGATTGGCTCAAACAAATAAATTTTGGGGAGAAGCCCCCTGCTCTTCCAAGAGAGCCATAGGAAGGCGTTGGAAGCCACGTAGCTTTGGGGGCTATCTCACAAAGTTAGGGTGCCCAGCTCTCAGGCCTAGAAGGTAGGGGACAGTCTGGAGAGGCTTCGGAAAGAGTAGGGAAGGCCCCTACCAGGCGGCTGAGAGGGAGTGGTCTCTCATGGTAATGATCCGAACTGACTCCACAGCCCCAGCGCCCAGCACGCTTTTACAAGGTTAAAGCAACAGCTTGAACCTGTATGGGGTGAGCATTTGTTTCCTTTCCAGATTGCCAGCTAATGAGGAAAGATTAAAGGAGCTAAATCTGTTTAGCTTGGCTAAGTGACGACGGAGGCGGCGGGAGTGGAGCGGCATGCTGCGCCTGCCTGGCCAGGCTGCGGGTGTGATAACTGTCTGCAGATTTCGGAAAGGTGGAATTCCTGTGCAGGAGGAGCAGCTGTCTCAGGTGGTGCACGGGCCTCGCCGCTTCCCATGGAGGGAGAGGAAGGGACAGTTTTGGCGCTCCTGGAGTAGTCAGTTGACCTGAGGAGAAGAGTGTGTGCAGAATGGCCCCGCTGAGCTGAGGGAGGGACCAAGTCAACCCGCATTCTTAGCAGGATTGTCCCAATGGACAAGCTTCCATATTACCTTCTGCTAACAGCTTCTTCAGTGCTCCTGAGGGTCCTCTCTGGCCCACTGCCCCCACCACAGCCAGTGACATAGGAGCTTTGAAACCCAAAAAGATTACCCCTCTTCCTGGCCTTTGACCTTAGTAGTGGTCTGGTGGTTCATATAGCCAGGCCAATCTCTCACAATGTCTTCAGATGGAGTCTTCCAAGCGAGATCAGCACCTGTGAGAAGAGCTCTTCTGGGAGCGGAAAGGACTCCAAAAACGGGGGGCAAGGCCTCATGGTCCCCAAGCCTGGACCTTTGGGAGAGCTGGGCTGCCTCTCATCATGCTTCCTGTTGGCAATCTCATGGTTAAACACTTAAACAATCTTTCTTTCTCCTCTTCTCTCTCTCCCCCTCTCTCTCTTTCTCTCTTCTTTTCAGAGTTGACAGGGGCCAAATAAAGGCCCTTTTAAAAAAAACACACAAAACAATTTTGTTCCTTCTGAAAGTGATGGAGCGAAAGTGAGTGCAGATTATAGGCCTTTGAGGCGAGGGCCTTCCTGACGGGGGAGAAGCGGTGACATGATGGGAACCTAATGGCAGTAATTGGCCCTGGCTTTGACAGGGCCCATATCACAGCTCAGGAAAAGAGAGATGTTTAAAGTAAAAATTTACACAAAATTATATGTTTTCGGGGTGAAAAAGACTGTTTGGATTTCATTTTTTTCCTTCCTCTTCCTCCCCTGCCAGAGCATGTTTCATGGGTCTTCCTTTGCGGGGGGTGTGTGTGTGTGTGTGTGTGTGTACATGTGTTGGCACACATGGCCGTGCATCTGTCCACCCAGGTACATGTGCATTTTATACCTACATTGTCGATGCCTTCTATTTTCTCCCTTACCCAATTGGAGGCATTGGTTATCTTTGGAAGTTTCTCATTCAGAAGCAGAAGGAACCTACGAGATGGGAGGAAAAGAGAGCCATTCAGCCACCCTTAAAAATTTCGCCTTAGCATTGCTTGTTCAGATTCAATAGATAGTCAGCTAGCATCTTGTATTTATCCTTGTAGCACTTCATCCTAAATATGACCAAGTAATAGATTGAGTAATTATATTCGTTTAGTGTCTGACTCCCTCTCCTCCAGACCGTGAGCCTTTGAATGTTAACACTTTATCTCGTTTAGTGCCATAATCCCAGCACCCAGCATAGTGCCCAGCACACAGCGGGCTTTCAGTATTTGTTCAATGGGTGGCCCAAAATCACAGAATTATATTGAGACAGTAGCTGTGTTGGAAGACCACACCTTTCTGAGTATAAGATGCTGAGAAATCAGACTCTCATCTTAGGTACTAAAATATTCAGATAATTGACTCTTCATTGCTCATTGGAAGTGTCATCTGACAGGAAGACTTACAACGTGGCTATGGTGTTCGTCCTTTATTCAGAGCAGTTAAGACTTTCTCCATTGGGAACTATACCAAAAACTCTACAAACTCCAATCTACTCTGTAATGCTAATGACCATTTCCAGTGTAGACCAGTCCAGTTAGGGCTCGTAAGATGGACTGCAGCTCCCTGTTTAGGCATAATGTTTAGAGCTAAGCTGAGAACTAGTTAGCTGTCTGTCGACTTTTTAGATTTTCAAAAAATATATGTCCTTTGGCTAAAGTAGTAATGAGATGCATGAATGAAGCTAAATCAAATGTTTTCTTCAGGTGAGCTCAAGGAGAGGTACCAAAATCTCAGAATCTCAGACTAGGGAGCAGCATTAGAGGTTCTGACATCCATCTTTTACTAGTTGTATGCATGACCTATACAATAACCTCTCAAGCTCCAGAGGCAAAGATTGGCATGTCCAACAAGAGTCAAGAAATGAAGGAGCTAGGAAATGTGCTGGGCAAGAGCCTGTCCTTGGGAACGGGTTGGTCTTGGGGAACAAAGTTAGAAAGGGAAGACCTAGCAAGGACTGTGCCAGGGAGTTGCTGGGGAGGTGGGGCAGGTGGGAGAGGGCCAGGGCTCTCCAATCCTGAAAGGAGAGTCCAGAAGACTGGATTAGAGCGGGGATGTATAGGTACCAGGCAATATTCTATTCCTTTCCATTTTACCTCAATTAATTGAAGAAAATTTTAGCCCAGGCAAAGTAGAAGGTTCCAAGACCAGCAGGGGAATCTAGGCATTACTGTGGGGTAAGGTAAGGGCAGCAGAGGCTACAATCTAGACCTGTGGTGCTCACGGAGATGCCAATTGATGATGAGTCTATACAATTCAGTGGACGGTTCTTGAATAATATAGGGTATGGTACATGTGCTCAGCACTGAATTAGGTACAGTAATAATAGTAAGTGATGTAAATGATTCATAAGATTCATGTGCTCCAGGAGGAGAGAGGATGAAGTGATCGCTTATGGTCAGAGTACAGGTTCTAAAAGAAAAACTGAGGCATTTGGAGTTTTAGAACCATTTATTTGTACCAATATTTATAGAATGCCTACTCTATTCCAGGCATTATGTCAGACATAACTATTTAAGTCATTTCTCTTTTATTTTCACTTCATATGCTGAATTGAGATTGTTAGTAAGGAAAAAATGGCTGGCATCCATCAAGGAAAAATCACAAAATATGAGAAGGCCCTCTTGGCAACCTCAGGGTTCTTCAAGCTCTATAGATGCTCCAAGAGTCCAGGGAAACAGTGGAAGCTTACAGAATTTTCCTTCTTTGACATTTAGCACAGAGATGATACCTTGTCCTCCTATATTACCTCTGTGTAGGAATATTAAAATTGTAAAGTATACGCACTTTCCTAAAATAGACTTCTTTCACTAGGATCTGGAATAATGACTTGGCTGCACGTGCCTCTGGGTACCACTTGGCTTGCCAGTCAATGCAGCACGTTGATCTGAAGATGAGATGCCAAAACCTACCAGCCTGATTCCCTTGGACGTGATCTTAGCTGTTACAGCATACCCTCCTCAAAGGAGAGCAAAGGAGCTGTGGGTGGTGCTTGCTTTTTCACTCATCTAAACACTTTGCTTAAAATTATGGAAGTCAGAGCCTTGAAGGTCATGCAACATTTTTTAATAGACAGCCTATGCTAAGTTAAATGCTCAAGATACAGAGGTTTAAAAACAGTTCCTGCCTGGGGCACCTGGGTGGCTCAGTTGGTTGAGTGTCTGATTTCGGTTCAGGTCATGATCTCGCAGTTTGTGAGTTTGAGTCCCACATCAGGCTCACTACTGTCAGCCTGTCAGCACGGAGCCCACTTCAAATCCTCTGTCCCCCTCTCTCTGCCCCTCACCTGCTTGCACTCTCCCCAAAATAAATAAATATATTTTTTTAAATGGTTTCTGCTTAAAGGAATTCATAGTCCACAGAGGAGACAGCCCCACTAAAGAGATCATTTCGCTCCACTTTGGTAAGTGCCAAGATCAATGTATGAGCAAGTTGCAGCACCACCTAGAAGAAGCAAGCACCCAAATCAGCTAGAGACCTCAGAAAGACGTCACAGAGTTGGCAAAACTGGAAATGGTTCTTTAAGGAGAAAAGAAGTTTGCTAAGCAGCAGAAGAGCAAAGGGAAGGGTGTTCCAAGCAGAAGGCAGAGCATAATTGTTGGAAGTGTGAATTTTAAGTCGACTAATCCTGGCCCTAAGTTCCTTAGCAATTTCTAAGAAGTTCACTCTCCTGACCTTTGTGACCATTGTGTGTAACATTTAGGGACAGTGAGAAAGGGAAAGGGCTTGACAAGCCACTTAGAGAAAGGAAGGTGGGAATAAATTAGAGGGAAAGAGGAAGAGAAAGGAAAGGAATTAGTATTTATTGAGTGCCTATTATGTGCCAGGTGGCTTTACGTTGTCTCATTTCATGTGACTGCTCCCACTTTAGAAAGGAAAAAATGTACTTCAGAGAAATGAATGAATTCCTTCATCCTCCCTTCATCCCTTGGTCCTCTCCCACCCCCACCCCACCCTCCACAGCCACCCCACCCTTTCCTACTGCAAGTCTACTTCGGACCCTTCTTTGAAGCCCTCACCTGCTCTTTACTACTACCACTTGGATATCTGACAGACACACTGATCTACCTGTCCAGAATTCTGTCAGTAATTCACCTCCCCTACTCCCAAATCTGCTCCTTCTCCATACTTCCCATGCCATCTCCGCATCCACTTGCTTGCACCGGAAACCAGAACCGTACTTGACCTTGCCCTCTTGCTCAGCCCCATATTTGATGCATCACTCGATCCTGACCATGCTATCTCTAGAACTTACCTCAAATGAATGCACCTCTACTCTGCTTCTCTGGCACCTCCCTCGACTTGGTCATCATCACCTATCATCTGTGACTGCTGAAATAATCTTTGATTTCTCTCTTCCATTCTTTCCACTTCCCAATTCAGCCTCTCTACCAAACAACCCAGAAGTCTCTTTAAGATGCAAGGTTCCTAGAGTCAAGCTCATAATCCTTAACCCAGCAAGATTTGTTCCCTGTCTTCCCTGACTCTCCACTCATTTTGAGTTCTTTGCATTCCACCCACATGGCTGGGTCCTTATGCTTCAGATCTTAGCTTAAATGCCATTTCCCCAGAGAACTCTTCCCAATCTAATAAAAATGTCCCCTATTTTTCTACTTATTATCTTTGTCTTTAAGTGTTTATGATGAATTGTAACGATATGTTCATTTTGTGCGTTTGTTTAATGTCTGCTCCTCCACTAAGTATTGGTTCTGTGAGGGTAGTACACTGTTTCATTTGTTCACCACTGAATCACTGACACCTTGCACAACACCAAGCATTGTGTAATGTTATACTTTAAAATATTATAAAATTTGTTAAGAAAAAACATTAAATGCAACTGGCTCATCATAAAAAAGAGCTTGGATTTAAACCCACCTCTTCCTGACACCAAAGCCTTGGCACTCTCTTCTCCACCATTCTGCCCTCCTCTGGGTGAGATCCAGCATGGATGGGCAGGAAGCATGTGGTCTTCCTGAAGTTCTTTTCAGAGATGGGATGAAGAGCCATCAGAGAGTTAATCCTTATTGGACAGTGAATTCCATGAAACCAGGGGCTATGTCCTCACTGTTTAAGCAAAGTGCCTGGCCCAGAGCAGGTGCTCAATAAATGTTGAATGAACAAATGACCCTTGTGAAACTCTGAAGTTTCTAGTAGGAGCCAGCTGGCAGAGGTAGCATTTACTGAGGTAGAGAGGGAAGAGGA
Source organism: Suricata suricatta (assembly GCF_006229205.1). Taxonomy (NCBI): domain Eukaryota; kingdom Metazoa; phylum Chordata; class Mammalia; order Carnivora; family Herpestidae; genus Suricata; species Suricata suricatta. Next base: position 107,752,810 of record NC_043707.1, on the reverse strand, counting down.
GGAAGAAGAGATTTACTGATGGGTAGGGAGGAGTAGGGAAAAATGAAGAGTTTACTTTTGGAATGACATACAGAGAAGGCAGAGTCATTGATAAGCATGTTTTTCTTGGACAATGAAAGTTTATTCATTCATTTATTAATTTGGTTGGTCATTCATTTAATAGACAAATATTACATGCTTAACATAAGACAATAAATCAGATAAAGGCAAATAAAGGAAATGGATAAGAAAACAGATTAAAATGTAGAGTGGTTATGCCATTATAAAAATGAGCACATAGTTCTATGGAACTTTAGAAGTAGAGGCAGAAAGACTTTCTGGAGAAAGTAACACCTTGCTTGCATCCTGAAAACTGGAGGAAGTAGGTGCCAGCCTGACTAAAAGCCAGAGAAATAGTGTTCGAAGCAAAGGAAGTAGCATGTGCAAAAGCCCAGTGGCAAAAGAAAGAAAAGCATTCAGGGTACTATAAATAATTCAGCAAGTGGGAATCATGGTGTTGGGGGCAGGGTGCTCCATGGAAAGTAGTTAAGAGATCCAAGCTGTGGACCTCTTCAACATCCCTCCTCTCTGTCTCCCCTTTCAGAAAGAATAGATAATCCTGAAAGTCAAGTGCAGATGTTAGTAAGTCACTGGTTTACAGTGACATGTGTGAGGGGAAAGTGAGAAGAAAGTGGGGTTGGCATCATTAGCTTGGACAAAACTGATAAGAGCCTGATTTGCCATAATAAAGACTACGACTTCTAAGGGGAATTGAAAGTTTTAAATCAGGAAGGGTAGGGGTGGTGATCTAATCAGTTACATATCTTAGAAAGATAACTCGTAACTAGTGTGAAAATGGATTAACAGAGATATAACCAGAAACCACTTTCCATCATATTTTCTGTCAAGAAGACATTCTTCATATTGAAAACAAAGAATGGCAAGAAAATATCAAAGTCCAGGGGCACCTGGGTGACTCAGTCAGTTGACAGTCCAACTCAGCTCAGGTCATGATCTCACCATTTGTGAGATCGAGCCAGGCATCTGGCTCTCTACTGACATCACAGAGCCTACTTGGGATTCTCTCTCTCCCCCTCTCTCTGCTCTCTCTCTCTCTCTCTGAAAACAAATAAATAATTTTAAAAAAGAAAATAACAAAGGCCAAGATAGTGTGTGTGGGGTGTGTGTGTGTGTGTGTGTGTGTGTGTGTGTGTGTGTGTGTGTGATTGTAATAAGCTATGTACAGGAGCCCTTTTCTGACCCTCACTAGTCATCTGAATGACTTGCAATGTATTTATTTGCCTCACATATCCTGGGCTTGCCTCTATGCCCAAACACATTTTGCCTCCTATTCTTGAAAGGTCTTCCCTGCCTCTTGTCCATCTTAAACTAAAACTCTAAGTCTCAGTTCAAGCCTTCCCTACCATTCTTCCCCCAGTCTAATTTAACAGTTCCATTCTCTGGACATAACAACTGCTCTTGAACTACCGGTTTTCTTATCTGTCTCCCAGACTAGACTATCAGCTCCTCAAGAGTTAAGACTGTGAGAGTTTCTTTGTATCCTCGACATCAGGTGCACTCGGGCTAAACAGTTGGTACTCTAAATATGAGATGGATTGAAATGTATTGGAATTCTAATAACTGGGATGATCTAATGTGAAATTTAATGAATTCAAATTCCTGTGCTTGAGTCTAAAACCAGTTGCACCAGTATAGGCTGGGAAAGAAATAATGTTTCATTCAACAAGCATCTATTGAATATCAGGGGACTGTGTTTGATACTGGACATAAAGCAGGCAACCAGGGAGACACATTCTTTGCCCTCATGGAGTTTACAGTCTATTGAGAGGACAGATTTTAAACTAGCAATTAATGTAAGTGAAACGCTATAGAGAAGAATATAGAGAGCAATGGAGACCTCACCTCATCTAGAGGGTCAGGAAATGCTACAGGAGGTGCTGTATAAGCTGACCTGAAAGACCGCTGAGGTTTTCGAGACAAAATCAAGTATTGGTGGAGCCTGGCAGTGGGGGTTGGGGTGGGAGACGTGGTTTTCGGCAGATCTCAGCTCTACTAAAACGTCTGTAGGTCAGCTTTCCCTGACCTTCCCGGCAAGGCCACAACTCCCATGGCAACATGGATTGTTCTTGCAAAACTTGCAGCATCTCTGTCACAGACTCACGTGTATTTCTGTCATTACCTAAGGAATGACCGTCACCCCCTAGACTGTACGCACAGTGAAGAGACTTGTCTCTGTGTGTTCACCAGTGTATTTCTAGTGAGTACCATACTTGGCATATCGTAGGCTCTCAGTTGATATTTATTGAAAGAATGAAGGAGTAAATGAAGGAATTAGCAAGAGAATGAATGAAGAGGTGGGTATTCCAGGCAGAGGGAACAAACACCAAAGACCAATGTGTCTAGGAACATAGTGAAGGGGAGACTGAGAGTCTGAGAAAATCTGAGGGTGTGGTTGACTGTCACCAATATATGAAACAACAAAGTAAGATAGATGGCTGCAAACGTAGGCTTCATAAGAAAAATCTCTCTACTCTGCTCTGGCTAGACTAAACCTAGGATGTTATTTTCTTTCCTGGGGGGCCACGCTTCAGAAAGGACTGTGACAAATATTGGCAAAACATTTCCATATGGGAAATCCCATTGCATATTGGAAAGATCATGGGATTTCTGATTCAGACAGACCTGAGTTTGAATTCCAGCTCTACCATTTGTACACTGAATTGGAGGAATCACTTAACTTCCCAGATCCTGTATTCTTGTCTATAAAATAGAAATAGTAATATCCAGAGCTCTGAAACCTGAATAAAATAACATTTAAAATGCCTAACATGGTGGTCGGCACACAAGAGGCACTTAGTAAATGTGGGCCCCCACATCTATTAGAGGAAAAAAGAACTCTGGGCTGTTGAGTTAAGGAAGACTTCTTCAAGGGGGCAAAATCTGAGTGGGTCACTTCGACACCAGGGTATTCTATTTTATTAAAGAAAAGAGAGGAGCCTTAGTTGAGGGGGCGGGCAATCACTGAGCATGGCACTATTCTGGGACCTATGCATGGACAGAGAACCAAGTATAGTCCATTCCAAACTCCAGACCAAGAATTTCCCTTCTGGGAAGTGACTTCTATCCCTTATCTTACCTTCCCAACAGGAAAATAATGCCCCAGAACCGTCTCTGACGAGCATACCAGTTTTGGAAAGCAGGAGACCTACAGCCTGGTTCAGGGTTTGCTCACAAACTTGGGCAGAACCTCTGAGAACATACACTCTTCGAGCTTGTGTAGTACACACACTCCGCTGATGGGGCTTTGAGGAAGTGCGTGCATGTGTGTGTGTACGTGTGTGTATGTGCACGCGCACACACGTGCACACACCAAAGCATGAAGTCAAGCCAAAACTAAGCAAGCTACCCATGCTGGAGCTTGGCTGTAACAACCAACAGCGGCCCATCCAGAGGGTAGCTTTGGGTATGGAAGGACTAGTAAGGGAGAAGGGAGGCGAGAGATGGGAAAGAACATATGTTCAAAAATAAACACTGCCTCCTGCTAAATGGTCTAGAAAGCATCTGTAAGAGGGACTCTGGGCTGTGGGGTTTCCGAGGATGGTTAGTGCGGGAATGTTTTGTCTGTACAGTTGGAGTTGGGGGCTTCCACATCCTGCCCCACTGCCACATCTGGGAAAGTCATCTGTGCCGGGCTGATGGCTCCCTGAGCACTCCTATTTTAATGGCTCGTGGTGCCGCAAGAAGTGGCCCTGGAATGGCCATTCCAGGTCGCCTTAGGGAAGGGTCTGGGGCAGGCCCCAGGCAGCCTGTTTGCTTTTCTCCCACTCCAGCCCATCTACCACTTTTCAGCTCCTCTTTGCCTAGGTGAGCTGGCCTGCATCCTGGTTGGGATCCTCCAACTGCCAGCAGGGTGACTGTGGGACGAGAAGACGTTGGCATTCGGAATGGGGAAAGGACTTGGCCCTGCTCTCCTGGACTGCCATCCCCTTGATGAGGCACTGGCTCCTACATCCATCACGGCTTGCTTTCTTCTTTTGATGCGGCTCTGTCTCATCTCTTTGCAAAAGAGGGAGGTTCGGGGTTATGGGGTCACTTCCAAGACCAAGTGGTGCAGAAAGGGCAGGCACAGCACATTTTGAAAGAAGTGCTTCTTTCTGTGAAGCATGGTATTAGGGAGAGAAATGAAAAGAGCAAAGCAGAGAGATGTGCTGAGGGCTCCTGCCTCTGCTGTTCCCTAAGGTCTAAGAGGACCCCCTAGTAATTTCTGCCCTCATGCTCCAGTGCAGCCCCATCCTATAGAGAGTCCCTCAGTCTGAGACAGATAACTGCAGGTGTAGACAAAGCTGCTCACCAGAGAACTCTGGGATGGGATGGTTTAATGGCACAGCCTCCTTGCCTTGCTGCCAGCCCTGGAGAGTTACCTGGAGACCCCAGAGAAGGAGCATTGCCTGCAGAGATACCTACAGGTTGCAAGGATTGAGTAATGGGCCATCGCTTCAACAAGGGTGAGGACCCACACACACACACTTTGGTGCCCACACGGCAGCCTGGCTCGAGTAGGAGCCCACAGTGTATGGGGAGAAGCTGGAGGGGGCAGAGGAGAGGGGAGGGTTTGCGCTCCTCTCGGCAAGGGCTCGTAAAGCTGCAGGTGTGAGATGTTGTTATTTAGTCTAGAGCCTGGTATGTGACAGCCCGGGCCCTCTCTCCTGCGACTGCCCCCCCCCCCCACCGCCTCTGCTGGCCAGATAATTAGTCCATTACGACTCTCCCACCTCGGGTGGGTGGGGGCAGGGCGAGAGCCCACCCTCAGACTCCTTGTAATTCAACTTCCTGTGTTTTATGGAAGCGGGCTGTTGGGGGCAGAGAGTGAAAGGCCCTCCCTAGGCTTGGCCAACCCCTTGCTCAGCTCCCAGCCCCCACCTCTCTCCTTCCACCCAAACCCAGTTGCTGTGGTGACCAAATGTTATTCCCCAGCTCCGTATTCAAACTAATTTGTAAAAGTCTTTTACATCTCTTACCTGCCGAAAACATGAATACAAGACGGGTATATCTCGTTCCGAGTCTTGCTCTGCCTGTCTCTCTTCCTCTGCATCTCTCCTCTGTCTCTCTCTATTTTTATTACACGCTTATCGCCTTTTTCCCTCCTGCTTTTGAAATTGATTTCCTTTCCTTTCTCCCCCTATTCAGGACCTAAACGCTGAATGTTCGATATTTCATTTGAGACCGCTAATCGCATTACTGCCCTTGACGTTTTACAGATATCATATTATGGGCGCAAATTTGGCAAATTATTAGCGCTGTAATGTATAGCTTGTCAGAGGTATTTAAGACGCTAAGAGCCCAAGGCTTATCGGGGTTAGCAGAGAGCTCTCGTTGAGCTTTTGAAATGCAGAGAGCCAGTTATAAAACACACTGTGACTCTCTCTTCAGCTGGTGAAAAAAAGGAAAAGAGAAAAAGAGAAAGAGAAAGAAAAAAATGTCACCCGTCTATCAGAGGCTTCCAGGGCTGATAACAAGCAAAATTCTTCTCTGTGGGTTTCACTGGAAATGTGAGAAGCTTTTAAAACATTTCTCAAGCTGTCTGGAAAAGAAAAAAAATCTTTATTGAAAGGATGTAGCAATCTTTTTTACTGTGGCCTATTTATCTCTGGGGAAAAAGCTGTAACAAGAAGATCCCCTACTGGCCATCAGCCGTGTCAGGGCCTGCCTGGCTTTGGTGGCAGGACTTTGGTGTGGGGGGCTTGCTGAGAGAGAGTGGGGCCACCTTTGGCAAAAGGGGGACAGGCTGCCAATTCTAGTGCATTCCTCTGGAAGAGGAAGCCTCAGCGCAACAGCTAGTGCAGTGCTCAGCCCTCATCAGACACATCTCATCAAATTCCTTTTGAATGAATGGGTGATTGAACCAACCAACAAAATAAACAGAGCCTTGAAGCCACTGCCCCTCCTTTGGCTGGCTTAACTGTGCCCCGAGCATGTTGGCCCCTCGCGCTGTCAGCAGTGATACCTCTGTGCCCACTCAGGTACTCCTTCCCCCTCCTACAGCCAGCCCTGCTCTCTGAGGCTCTGCCAGCTTCTTCCCCTTCTTGTCACCACCATCTGCTGATGACGTCTCTCCTCTATTACGGTGAACTTTGGCTCTTGGCTTGATATCTTCCTGGCCTGTGTTCCTGCCTTCGTCCTGGGAATTTCAACACCCAACAGGGACCATCCAAATCCTGGATTCTCTACTCCACTCTCCTTGACTCCTACAGCAAGGGTCCAGGGGAAAGCGGCCCCACCCTCTGTCTGACCATCTCCCAGAATTTCTTCACCTCAGAAATCCCATGTTCTGACCAGACCCTTCTTTCTTTACACCTGTGCTACTTCCTCCCTCCCACTGAGACTGGTTTTTGACCTTATTTAGACCCTTGCACCATTCCTAATTTAACAAGCCTATCATTCCCTCCTAGCTTCTTTTTTTCTTACTCAGCCTTGACCCTTTGATCAATCTCTCTAAAGAATCTCTTGGTTCGGTTTCCTTACCCCTTTGCCTTTCTGCCTATCTCCAGTCCAACTCCATAGAAGAATTTGCTTTGTCCTCTAACTCTGTCCTGCGATGCTTGACTAAGAAAAATTGCACAACCATTCTGCCTGCTATGAACTTTAGCTGGGCCCTGAATGGTTCTCACCAGTCCTCCAGCTTGGCCTGTCATCAGTTCCCTTTTCCATTTCCCACAGCAGTTGTTTTAAGCCTTTCTTTCTCTCAAAAAAAAGTTCCTTCCTTGCCTCTATTTACCGCATTCTCCCTGGATGTCCTCATTTCCTGCTTTCCAGAAAGACTTGAGGCCCATAAGCTCAACTTTCCTCCCTTCCTAACCTTACCCTTGACCCCACGGGTCATCTTCACAGCCTGACCTCCTGACTCAGTACTAATCCTCTACCTGTGCCTTGGTGCCCATCACCGCTGCTCCCTGAGACCTCACACCACCGTGTCTTCTTCACTGTCCCTTTCCCCACCAGTGCCTGTCCCTCTACCTTCGAGCACCCTCGTGTCTCCCCTTTAAACCTTGTTCTAATGCTCTCATTCAAGCACATTACTGCCCCATCTGCCTCTCTCTCTTTACTGACAAACTTGTTCAAAAGCAGTCTTAACTCTTGCATGTCCACGTCCCCATCTCCCTGAGCTCATTGTAGACTATGTTCTGTCTCACTACTTTATGGATCTTCTGGTCACCTTTTCCATCTTCAAATTCTTTTTTCTTAGCTTCTGCAACCCATCTACTCCTTCTTGTTCTCCTTCCCTAGCCTCTCCTCCTTTGTATGCCCCCTCAATATCGTGGCTGCCCAGAATACCTTCACTTGTCTCTTTTTACTTTACACATCTGTCCTGTGTGAGTTCATCACCGAAGCTCTAGTGCCACTTGCTGTCTCAATACTGATGACTCGACGTCTACAATTTCAGCCTCAACCTCTCTCCTGAGCTTCATGCCCAAATTCCAACCGTCAACTCACTATCTCCCCTTGAACCCTTGCAGGGTACCTCATCTTCAACATATTCAAAAGTGACATCCTTATGTTTTTTCCATCCTGCAACTTAAATGATCGTTAAGCACCACCCAACCAAACACACAAGCCAAACCTGGTTCAATCTAGATTCTTCCCTCTTTTCCTGCCCTTAATCTGTCCTCCTTTACCTAAAAAGAAAAGAAATATTGGGAGGTAACAAAGATCTACTCCTTGCCTTGTACTTCATATCAAAATACGTTCCAGATGAATTAAAAAGTTAACACAGAGGGGGCACCTGGATGGCTCAGTTGGTTGAGCTTCTGACTCTTGGTTTCAGCTCAAGTCATGATCTCACGGTTCATGGGATCGAGCCCCTGGGTTCCGCGCTGAGAGAAAGGAGCCTACTTGGGATTCTCCCTCTCCCTCTCTGCCCCTCGTGCACACACGTGTATACTCTTTCTCAAAATAAATATACTTTTAAAAACTATAGAAAATATACCTTTAAATACAGAGAATAAAGTCATAGCTAGTCTGTATCAAATGTGGATATGTATCTGGTTAGGGAAGGACCTTTTTAGCATAAACACAATGGAAGAAGTCACCAAAGCTTTTAGAGTCCTATACAACAACAAAGAAAGCCCCACCACAAACAAAAATAAAAAGCAGATACTAAAATGCCACCTGAAAAATAAAGATTTGCTGTAAACATGGCAGAATATTTGATATTCCTAATATATAAAGAGTTCTTACAAATCAATAAAAAACACTACTAGCTCAATATAAAATGAACTAAAGCATGAATAAAAAGTTTGCAAAAGAAATATGAAAATTCACATCAATATAGCCTTTACAAATTGACAACTTTTAAAATTATAAAGTTCAGTGTTTTAATAAGGGTGGAGTTAGGCATTTTTATATACTCTTACTAAAAGCACGTATTTGTATAACCTGTCTGGAAGCAATTTTGTAATGTGTAGCAAAGCCTTAAAATATTCATGTCCTTTATTTTAGTAATTCCCTTTTTGGAATCTATTCTAAGAAAATAACTGGAAATGTGGCCATCAATGTATGCATAAGAATAAGTATTTCAGTGTTATTTATAGCAGGGAATATATGAAAACAACCTAAATGTTCAACAACAAGGGAATGGTTACATAAATTATAGCAAAATCATATGATGGAATATTGTGCAGCCATTAAGAAAAAAATCAAGTTTTTGAAGAATATTTCAGCAGAGATCCTAAAATAATGTTAAAATTATGCATAGAAAAAGAATAAAAGGAATTACACCAACCTTTATACTAGGTGGTGGGATTATAGGTCACTGAGTTTCCTTCTTTAGAGTTTTCTTGATTTTCTAAAAATTTCTACAATGGGCATATGTTACATTTACAATTAGAAAAAAATTATTTCATAAATTCTGAGCATATAGTCACCAATTATCCTTGCATGCTTGTGCTTCCACTTTCTGTGGCCTCCTTCCACTTCAATCCTTCCTTACAGCCCATTACAAGGTGGCGGTGGGGGGAGGGGGTGGAAGGCAGGCAGTACGCCTGGGTGGCTCAGTGTCTGACCCTTGATTTCAGTTCAGGTCATGATCTCATGGTTTGTGAGTTCGAGCCCTGCCTCGGGCTCTGGGCTGACAGTGTGGAGCCTACTTGTGATTCTCTTTCTGCCTCTCTCTTCCCATCCCCTGCTTGCTTGCGCTCTCTCTCTCTCTCTCTCTCTCTCTCTCTCTCTCAAAATAAATAAATGAAATAAACTTAAAAAAATTCTTTGAACATAGGGGGACTGTGTCACTCTTTTTAGATCCCTCCCATGCTCCTGTAACCCTTAAGGTACATTTGAGGTTCTCAGTACATTGTACTAAGTGCCGCACAGTTTATCCCAATCTGTTTGTTCTCACATACTTCATCTCCCCTAAACGTGTTCTGCTTGTCCACAGTCCCGTGGCTTTGCACATCTTGTCCCTTGTACCTGTTGTACACTTACTTCCCTTCTCCATCTGAGGACTCCCAGCACTTAGTTATTCTCTGGCATGAGCCCAAGCACTCTACCAGACCTTGGTCATGGCAGTTAGCCCCATTAGACTGTAAGAGCTCTGAGGCCAAAGTCTTTTCCTTATTCTTGTTTATTTTCTCAGCAATCTAACAGGATGCCTGGCATATAACAGATTTTAATGAATATCAGAATTGTGATCAGTTTGAAGATTTCTGACTCTTCCCCATCCCTTGGTGATGGACAATATGAAGCCTCTGTAGCCATGACATTTCAGGGCCAGGACAGCTCTGGTCTCAACTTCTCGGTTTAAATTCCCTCCGTTAGGACCAAGTAACATCAACCAACCTCTGCTTGAATACCTCTTATGAGAAGGAGTTCATCACTTTTCAAAGCAGTCCTTATCTGGATATCTTAGATTGTTAGAAAATACTTTTCTTGAAAAGAGCCCAAATCTGAGGAGTCTAAATCAGCTCTCAGTTTCCTCACAGGGGACATACAGGAATCAGCTTCCTTTGCCTTTATCAGCCTCCTTTTTACAAATTGATGATTCCCCCTTTCTTTCTATGGTGCTGAATCTCCTGCCCCTCCTTGTAGTCCTGTTTACTCCCCTCTGAGGTCACTACAGATTATCTCTACCTCACTTATTAATATGCTGCTAATGGCTGATGGTAGTGCTTTCCATGTGTAAAGAAGTTCTGTGGTTTACAGTAGGCCTTCACATACATGATTGACTGCGGCTCTTGGAGAATCATGCCCAGACCTGCTCTATCCAAGGTAGCTGACCCAGGGTAGAGAAGGTGAGCCTGTCACCAGTTTGTGAATACAACAGGATCTCTCATTAGCTGCTGACTCCTGTTGAGCTGGTTACCAACCCAAACTCCAAGCTCTTCATTCCTGAGTCCATCTCTTTTGCCCTTCCTATGCTGTTGGATTTTTAGATCCAAATTCAGACCTTTACATTGATTATTATTACTATTATTATTATAATTATCATCATCATCATCATCATCATCATCTTGTACTGTTTATTGAGTCCCTACTGTATACCAGGGGTAGACATTTCAGATATATACATATATTGATATCTTTTGTCAAATGGTTTATTCCTTATTAAAATTATGGGTGGGCTTTATTATTTCCATTTTATAGATAGGAATACTTAAGCTACACAGTTTTCCCAAAGTTGAATAGCTTAGAAGAGACAGAAGTGTTTTCAGACTTCAAAGCCCGTGTTCTTCCTCCCCTCCCCCCTTCTTCTGCTTCTCATTATAACAGTGTGCCTTTCAATGGGGAAGAAGGACCAGGACAGTATGACTTCAGTGCTCGTTGTGTGACTGACACAGTGTTAGAAGCACTGCATCAATGATCTCAGTTAATCTCCATAACGATCCTGGTTAAAGCATCAGTAGCCTGCTTCTTGTCCATCTAAGGCTCCTGCAAATGGCGACAGCCCAAAGCAGAGGAGGCTCCTGGGGCTTTCTGTTGAACAGCCCCTGAAGACCCACTGACCACCACGTGGGAGGAAAAGAGAGCTTCCAGGGTCCTCAGGAAACGGGAGTGGTGGTCTACCCAGCACAATAGGACTGAGCCACAATGGAGCTGTCCAGTCACTCCCAGTGCCTTTAAAGACTAGACTCAAAGGAAGGAGAAAGTAGATGACAATGAAGTAAAGGGCTTTCATTATCACAGAAACAGGGGTTTGCCCTTCTCTCTGGCTTTGGAGGGGATTGCCTGGCTTTGAGTCCCTAATCCATGCTGGATTAGTGGTTGTTACCTAGAAAGTAAACAAAAGGCCACTGAAGGCTCTGTCTGGTTTGGGATGCTGGTGTGAGTTTAAAACTTCCATCAAAGTTGGTTCTCTTAAACTGCAATAAGTGAAAACATGTACTAAGTGCTTGGTCTGGACCAGACTCTATGCTAGGTGCTGGGACTGTAAAGAATAAGACACCTGCCCTGTAGAGGTTCAAAAGCTGCTGGTTGACACTGAGATGGAGGTAAGTACAGACACATAAGGGCACATAAAGGGTCACTTAGATCAGACTAGAGATGGAGTATTAAAAAAAAACTTCTGTAGGAGATAATGCTCAACTCACGGTATGAAGAGTTGGCAGTGGGAAAAGTAGCATTCCAAGCAGAGGGATCAGAATGAGCAAAAGCAGGGAGGTACTAGAAAACCTCTTGTGTTAGGGGGACTAGACACAGATCAGCATTGCAGGGGCGTTGGGTGAAAGGCAGAGCACAGAAGATGGATTGAAGAGGGAGGTGGGTGTCAGTTCACAGAAGATCTTGTAGCCTCTGCTGCAGAACTTGAATTCGATTCTGTGGTCAATTCGCATAACAATTGTTCCTATATCCCAAACACCGTTTATTCTCTGTTGGACTCTGCCAGAGCAGAGTATGGTGTGTAGTCTATTCCAGAGACACAAATCACTCCTCAGCCCACTGTTTTGCCCTTGAATATGGGGACTATCAGATGTCACTATGAGGTGGTCATTTCTTTATTATCATTGCCATTATCATCATCGTGGTTATCCTAAAACTGAATAATAAAGTGGAACTGCATATTGTGATCCTCTTTTCTATCAACCTAAAGTCTATAATACATGAAAGTATGCCTCTGGCATTAGAAAAATAGTCAAACGGTCACTTCTCTGGCCATTTGTAGTCTGGTTGATACAAACATTTAAATGGTATAGAGAATTAAGACAACAAAGACCATATCTAGAACAGACAGTTTTGACATACTATTAAGCTCTTCAAGTGGCGATATTATTCACGGCGGGGAAGCTGAGCTATTGAGTTGTGCAGGGGGTATTTGCAGCATGTATGTACACACACCTATACAGGATATATACGCCTGTGTGTGACCCGGGGCGGGGGGGGGCGGGGGTTACAGCATGGCCTCTTGTTAGGCGAAGCAAAGCTTTCTGGTTTCATGAATGTGGTGGCCATGTAGACTGAACAGCTTCATTCCATTCCTTCCTTCCGTGTGGGGAGGGGCTTCCAAAATCCCTTCCCTTCAGGAGGCTGCTTCTTCTGAGAATTTAGTGCAACTCCTACTGGTATTGCCTTGTCTCGTTTACCATTGGGATTCTTTGGGGTTTTTTTTTCCTTTTTTTTTAATGTTTGCTTATTTTTGAAGAAGAGAGATAGAGCGTGAGTAGGAGAGAGGAAGAAAGAGGGAGACACAGAATCCAAAGCAGGCTCCAGGCTCTGAGCTGTCAGCACAGAGCCTGACATGGGGCTTGAACTCACAAACCATGAGATCATGGCCTGAGCCAAAGTCAGACACCTAACTGAATTGAGCCATGCAGCCTCCCCTTCCATTGGGGTTCTTTGGAAGAAGCACAGAGTCTAAGACAGATATGTTCAAAGTTTGAATTTGATATGTGAATTAGCAGATCTACCATGGATCACAAAAGGGAGTATAACTGCTTAGGGTACATCCCCAGCCTTGAAGTTGACGGCCATTTCCTGGAACCTATGTGCATCCTTCGGTACATCAAAACAGCACAGAGCAAGACAGAATTGACTCATAGTTCTGTCATATCTCCTGGGGAACTACTAAAGCTGATGTCCCCTTGCAGGTCTGGGAGGACACATAGCACCTAGTTAAGGCTTCTGGTCAGAAGGCTCCCTTTTAAGAACTGGCTTCTTCAATCCTGTGGCCCATTCCTGACAATGAGGCTGGTGGGCGCTGGCTATGTGCTGTGGGTGCAGACAGTTCACAGGGAAGTGAGTGAGAGCCTTGCAATCCTCCTGCAGCCTGGAGAGAAGTGGGAAGGGGTGGCAGAGCCCCAGAGCCTCCTTCTGCTTCATCACTAAATAAGGGGGTGCTTAAAATCTAACAGAAAAACTGAGAAGAGGGCCTCTCTGTTTCCCAACCCCAGCACCACTATGAGCCTCTCCTGTGTCTGCTGGTGATGGAGAAGAGTGACCCTAAGAGGTGTGGCTTGGGCCAGGTGGACTGGCTGCAAAAGTTGGGGGTTCCCTCACTTGCTCTTAGCTTCCCCTATGGAGTGGGGAACTGGATTTGAAGAGTGCCTTGAGGGCACCGAGGCAGAAAGCAACTCTTCACAAGAACCTCTGATCTCTGGAACATCTTCCCCAAACAAGGCTGTCTTGGCTAGAAGTCATTCAATAAGCACTTTGGGGTAAGGCAGTGGGGGCGAAGTGTTGCTTTGAACTGGGTTATTGGAGCCACCACTCTGGAAGGTTGGAAAGTAAGTGGTACAGATTTACAAGGTCTCATTAAACAGCCTGTGGGACTGATACAGGACCCCATCCTTGGAAGTTCTATGCTGTCCAAAGGGCTATGGGCGCTGTGCCTCTGGGTCCGAAACTATGGGCCCGCAGCCTTCCTCGGTACTCGCCCTCCTTGCTTTCCTCCTGAGCTGCCGAGATGGGGAAGGATGGGATCTCGTTGCTTCACTCTCATGAAATGGCGCATCAGTAAGTGCTACTTAAGAAAACACATGGTCTGCCCCTCGAAAAGGCCCCCCTCTGCTGCTGCCGCCACCAACACCTTTCTTTATTCCGCCCAAACCTCACCAAGGGGAATTCGAAACAACTGTGGTGATAAATCCGCCTGCAGATAATTGGCAAGAAAACAACACTTGTGCAGTATATAACGTTTTATGGTTGTTTCATGTACTTTATTATAATACTAATGAGCAGTTATATATCAGGAGCTAACTGCACGCCGGATTAGCTTGTTAGCATGATATGAAATGGCAGAGCAAACAGTCCAGGCCCCTCGCTCCCTGCATGCCTCCCCCACCCTCCCTCCCTACCCCTCAGTCCCATTTGCACTCAGTAATTAGTATGCAAATTAGGCCCCGGGACCACACAAGTTCTAGTATATTACAAGGGCTTTATTATGCTCTTGTGAGTACATGATGGAAACGGCCCATGACAGTGTTTATCTCAGTACCTCTGTCTTGCCTTCTCCTTTATCTCTCTCTCTCTACCCCTCTGCGTTCGGGAGCGTGCGCACACGCACACGCACAGACAGACAGACACACACACATACACACACACACACACACACACACACTTTGCATCGTCCACAACCAACCTTTTCCTGAAATAGACCAACAGACTTGATAGAGGTTTAACTAGGTCTTTCTACCTCTATTTGAACATATCTATAGAAAGCCTACTTCTTCTGGAAGCCATAGTTCCATTCCAATTGGTCTATTTGAGAGACAGTTCCCCCTCTTTTTTATGGTTGTTAATGTGTGTGTCTGTGTGTCACAGACCCCTTTAAAAATCTGTTGAAAGTCATGGACCCCACACATATTCACATATACACAACACTTTACATTCAGCTTTAGAAGTCCTAAAACCCATGCATAGAAGGAAAGCTATAGACTCCTTATCTCATATTAAACCAAAAGTTTGTTTGCGTTTATTTAATTCTCACCCTGGGATTAAAGTTCTGCCCTTTGAATCACTTCGGAAGAAATCTCTTTTTTACTATATGACAAACTGGCAAGTGTTTAAGAATTCCTATCACATTTCTCAAATTCTTTTCCCAACTTCCTGAACCATTGATCACAAATCATTGTTTCAAGACATCTTCCCACCCTGACCAAATGTGCCTTCATGATCCGTGGCCCACCAGTAGGATGAAGCCCGAATCAGAGCAGAATGTCTCTACTGTGCTGTGGTGTGGCCAGCCCTCCCTTGTTCCATCCATTAATGTGGCCAAAATCATCAGAAGTCTTTTGCCAAATGTAAAGTCACCCAGAACTTCCAGGTCTTCTTGCCATGAATTAATCTCAAGGCATAATTCCTCCAACCTACACTTTCTCAGATTTTACATATTTTTTTAGCTTACATGTAGAATACTTGTTTTTTTTCTGTTAAATTTCACTTGTGTTCCAACTTGAGGAAGTGACTTTTGAATCCTGATTCTGTACTCCATCTTGTTAACTGTCTTTAGACTTGTCTTACTCATACATTTATTAGCCTTATTGTTTGTGACTTCAAGTTGTTGATAAAAATGCTGACTAGGGCAAAGGACACAATCTTGCTGTATGTCACTGAAGACTGATCAATATTCTTCGGGCATGGTTATCCAGTGAGCTCTGGATCTCCCTAACTTTCTCCTGTATGTGTGTCACTTCTTTTTTTTTTACCCTCGTTTTTGGTTTGGTTTTACACTACAAATGTTTTTTAAACCCTCCCCCTTCCTGAAAACATCTCCCCGCCCCCCATCCATTATTTCTCCTATTTTTCACATTCCCTTCTGAGCTACATCCTTGAAAGAGGAGCCTACACTTTCTCACTTCCTATCCAGAAGTGAACTGGCTGGTTTGGCATCTGCCCATACTCCAATTAAACTGCTCCCACAAAGATCACTAACAACCTCTGAATTGCCAAATCCTATGGATGCTTTTCTCTCTTTGACTTATTTAATTTCACTTTTGCATTTGGCACCAAAAATCACTGCCTTCTTCTTAAAAAGCTCTATTTCCATGTCTTGCCATGAGCCTATGATATGACTCTCATAGATCTGTCCTAACTCTGAGCATTCCTTCTCAGTCTCTTGGGTGGCTCCTGTTCTTTTTCCTGCCCCTAAGTCCCTCAGCTTTCTACCTCTAGTTATGTTTTCCCTCTTCTTTTTATTTGTTCATTTGTTTGCTTATTCAAAATAAGCACCCCTGAGTAAGTTTATATGCCATGCACATATTAGATGGTAAGATTCAAGGATTCCTGTAGCCCAGACCCTATCCTCAAGGAGCTCAAGCTAGTAGTTATAATACAATGTGATGGAGGGAGGAGAGGTATGAGAAAGCTACTATAGGAGCCAAGAGGAATGGGTAAGCCAACCTGGAGAGGGTGGAAGTGATTTCACAGCTAAGGTAATACCAAAATCAGTTTTAAAGAATGGGTAGGGGGTTACTAAACTGTCTTAAAATTCCTCATTTCTGAATCCTCTCCTTTTCCTGTTTCATCATATCACTGCACACTCTTCCATAATTTCCTGATTCCTGTCTCATTCCTTGCTCCCTTCAACCTGCATGCATTTCCAGTCTATTCTCCACACTCATCATGAGACTCTAAAATGTAAATCTGAGTCTTTGTAAAAGACTTTATTGACTCCCTTTGCCTATAAGATAAACTCCAAACTCTTCAGCATGGTATGCATAATCTCTCTTAAAAATCGAGCTTCTGTTAACATGTCAGCTCTCTTGGGGTGCTTTTTGCTTGGCAGGTGGTCTTGCCCACTCTGATAGGGTCCATCATAGGTGGCTGTCAGAAATTCAGCCTTTAAAAGGCATTCTCTCACATAGCTTCTGTTGAACTTTTGAAGAATCCTCCTCCACCCACCCAAGCTCAAAGTCTACTCCTGAAGGCCTCCCACGGATACCTCCAAGCCACCTTCCTCTCCCACTGCACCCCCCCACCCCTCCCCATCTCTTTCCCAGGCTGCAGCAGAGCCCTTTAGTATAAGCAGGAGGAGAGAACAGGACATTGCTGGCCAAAGGAGAAAGACAGAAAGGAAGAATCTGTAAAGCAGAAGCACAGAATAATGGGCTTCATGAATACTTAGCATAAGGAAGAGAGGGAAAAAAAATCTGTGTAGCAGGCAGTTTTTGTAAAGCGTTGAACTGTACCACACATCACCCCCTGACAGGCCCTGATGTTAGCTCCTGGAATGGATCACAAGAGACTCATTAGAAAAAACAAATATTATCGCACGCTGAAATGATTTATGGAGAAAAATGAAAAATTTTGTGTTGTTGCGTTCCCTCTCACTCACTCCCCCTCGCCTCTGCCTTCTTATGGGGAAGTTATTTATGGCTCCAGACCCTTAACAAGAGAACAGCAAAGCTCTGAGCTGATCACTCCTGCAAACTGCCTACATTTGATTTTTATTAGTGACTTAAAGCTTCCTTTTTTTTCTTTATTGTCCTGGGTGAACCAAAACGCGTTTTAATGCCTGCTATTCAGGCCAGATAAGAAATGTGTGTATATACCTCACACACAAACCAGCCACTACAACGTGTCTTCCTAGAATCAAGGGTGATGGAGATGGGCGGAGGGAGAAGGATCAAACCCTTTGAGAGGGCAAACCAGGTGCCATGAACAGGGGCACTTGAGACATCTCTCCCTTGCATGGTGACCACTAGGTACAACAAATTGGATTTTCTTGTTGAGATAGGGACTGAACCAAGTAAGTTTCAGACAAGGAAAGGAGACAGTAATTAACAGTTATTGTGGTATTTGCTATAAACCAGGCATTATTCTAGGTGTTTCTACTTAGATAATTTCACTTAATCTTCCTAACAACCTAACAGGAGTTAAGTATGCTTATGCTCGTTTTATGGAAGAGGAAACTGAACCTCAGAAAAGTCAGCCAACTTATCCAAAGTCACGTGGCTAGTAATCAACGAAGCTGGGACTCCAATCCAGGGCCATCTCCTACCATTGTCTGGATTTTTTTCTCTGTACACATTGTCTTCTATACTGAATCATGAAGTCTCTAGGAGCATAACTTCTGAGCACTAATTGGAAGGTTCCTCAGAGACCTATTTCATAATCCAATCCTTTGCCTGCCATAGAATCTTCCCCTTTTCTGTCCTGGATAGGTGTCACCAAGCCCCTGCTGGAGCGTGTTGTTTTTCAAGGCAGCCCAGGGCATTGTGACATAGTCCTAGATGGCCCCAGTGCTCCTCACACTGAACAGTGATGTGAACATCTCCAGTTTGGTCAGTTGCTTTCCCATTCTGGTCACCTCATTTTGGAACAGGGCAACTGTTAAATCCCTCTTACCATGCATCTCTTGGCTATAGGTAATGTCACAAGATGAAATATTCAGAAGTTCCTCTTGAGAAACATTTTAGCATTTGAAGCCCCCAGGTGGAAGGTAGTCCTTGCTTCCCTCACTGTGGCAACCAGGACCTGTGCTACAGGAGAGTCTGGGCTTGATATAACTAATGCTGATCATGACCTTTGACCTCTGTCTTTGCACTCTGGTCTCTAAGGCCTTAGAGTCTCTCTAGCTGCTTCTCATATAAATGATGGCAGCGCTGGGCCAAGAACAGTGTGAGTACCAGCATAGACCCCTGTGGACCCTCAAGATGTGTTTGCAATTAACCATCATTTTTTCTTTTCCTGTTATTTCCATTCTGATGCTGCAAATAGTGAACTCTTACCCAGAAACAGTTAACTAAGAAATCTCAGCAGGCAGAAGCTGACCAAGTCTTTCATTTGTATCTGGGTGCTGCTAGTCCAAGGTCGTGGCCTCGCTAAGGTCAGTGGTGGGTTACAAACTGAGCCCCCAGTGACTAGCCTTGGGAAAAGCCTAGAGATGGGAGCATGGATGGAGTGTTAGATCAAGTAGGAGTGAGAGAGAAGCCTGGAGTCTGGAGGGTCTGAACCTCCTCGCCCCATCCCTTCCCGGGCCTGCTCTAGGGCCAGCCACACGGGGCCTCATTCCTGCAGGGCCCCGTCTCTCAGCAGTGTTGCTAGGTGCGGTGAGCCCCGGCGCCTGCCACCGGCTGGCCAAGGCTCTGCCTGGAGACCACTGGGGAGGCTGGGAAGAAGGAGCTGCATTATTTGGTTGATCCCTCCCTCCCTCCCCCAGCCTCAGCACAGTGAGCTTTCCGGAGGGATGGTTATGAGCCAGCCCATCCCCAGGCCTTCCTCTTTGTGCAGAGACCTCCCCGTCAGACCCCCCACCTTCGTGCACTACCCCCTCCCCCTTCCCTCAGCAGAGCCAGAGTTAAGCCGGGGGTTAATGCCCAGTGACACCTGCAGGTTGGCTAGTGTTGTTGACATGGGGGTGGGGGGAGGGGAGGGGTGATGGGGGAGATCGTTGGTGGCTTTATTATGGAGAACTCAGCAGGCCTGGGGCCTTCTATTGTCCAAGTGGCAAATAAATAAATAGGAGAAAGTAAGTCTTCCCCATGGCTTACCAACGGGAGGTTAACAGCTGGACATGACATGACAAATTGGGCATTTTTCTTTGGGGACTGATCCTTACAGCAGCTAGCAGGGAGAATGAGAGAGAGAGAGGGAGGGGGAGTTGAGAGAGAGAGAGAGAGAGAGAAAGAGAAAGCCAGAGCACAGACCCAGCTAGTCACCGAAGTCACCACTGAAGCCGCATGTGCATGGACAGGGGTACGTGACTGGGGTGTACAGTGGACATGGCATTATATTTGGGACATTTGAAAAGAAAACCACAACCATTGTCTGCTTCAGGAGTAAATCTCAGAGCCCCCAGAGGCTGGGTACCTGGCTGTGGGGGAGATAGTTTTGGGATCTGTCTCCTTGGACCCTCTCCCCCATCCGGCCAAATGGAAAACCAAAAGGACAACATTGGCTCCAATACTAAAGGATCTCCTCCCTCCAGATGGGTGGGATGTTGACAGTGATGGAGCCCATCTCCCAAGCCTTAGAGTGCAGAGGTGTGCCCAGTTGGCTGGAACTGGTTCCAGCTGGGCAGCAGAGCATCCCACTTGTACCTGTAGCTGGGGTCAGGGAGCAGCAGCTCTCCCCTGGTCCCATCCTACCTTCTCTCTCTTCCCCTAGGAGTGCCCAGCAGGAGGGTTGGAGACCCAGAGGAGATAACCTCTCTCAGACCATCTCAGTTGCCCACTGTAAATTGAAACTGGGGGAGGGGGCGGTGAGTTAGGTGGGGGGAGAAGCAGAACAGAGCAGAAGCAGATGGAAAATGCTCAGTCTCTGCCAAGGCCTCAGAACTGTTCAAGCCAAGGACTGGTCTCCACCTTTTTCTACAGTAGCAGAATGTGTTGGTTAATAGCTTCTTCTTAAGCCAGACAGATCTGGGGTCCCGTGCTATTCCTTTCTTCTTGGCCCTGTCATCGTCACATGTTATTTAACCTTTCTAAGGCTTGGTTTCCTTATAGGTAAAAGGGGGATAATTCTAGTACCTTCCAGATAGGCAGATGCAAACTTTAAATGGGTTAATGCATGAAGTGTTGAGTGTAGAGAATGGCATATGATAAATCCTTTATAGATGCTACTTAGTATTATTCTGGGGCTGGCCAATCTTTTTCTCCCTTTTGCCCTGTACTGTAAGATTGACCAGGAGGTGGGAGCTCTATGGAACTGTCTTCTGGAGAGGGAAGGAAGTGCATATGCAGTCCACATCCACAGAAGTTATAGCTCCACTGTCTTCAAAGACCGAGTATGGATTAGTCTAGAGCCTTGCCTGCAAGAATCACCTTTTTCCCTTCATCCTTCCAAAACTCACGTTTCAAGCAGTGAGTCGCAAGGAGAATCCTTGCTGGCAATGATTATGCTCCCTGCCCACTCCATGGGGGAAGCCTGGCCGACATTTCAAGGACATTTCAAGGGAAGAGAAGATTCCTGATTTTCAGGAGAGTTTGCAGTTTGTTTTTCTAGAAGGCAAACATCCATTCTCCTTCTAGAACCAGAGAAAAACCACAGGAAAATGGTAAGAGAGACTGAAGTGATTGATTCGTTTAAGAAAATACTTACTGAACACTTACCACGTGGCAAGCACTGCTCTAGACACTGGGAATAGAGGCAGAAGCAGAGTAGGCAAAAATCCCTGCCCTCCGGAAGCTTACCTCCCAGATCTCTAAGAAAGACACCTTGGTGTTGGAACACCTCAGAGTTGTTTCTGCCCCTTACATGGGCTTTCCAGTGTGGCCTTGGTCTATTGTGGTCTTTGATGCTCTTCCTGTTGGATTCAGACCCACAGGAAAGCCAGTCGCAAGGGAGCCTGGGAGATGTGCAGGATATGAGCGAAGAGCTGATGGAATATCTGGCCCCTTTGGCTTGAGGAGGGTGGTTTCTGATGATTAGCAGGTTTATTGAAGGGAGGTTTTAGAAGAGGGGGCGAACCGTGGAAAAGAAAACTAGAGCATATTGCGAGCTTATTCCATGCCAGACCATGAGGCACTTTACGTGCATTGTCCGAGCTCACCTCATAGACCCTCTGTGAGGCAGCTAATAATATTCTCCCTACCCAGGTAAGGACACTAAGAGGAGGAGGAGAATGCGACTTATCCAAGACCCATCACTGGTATGCGACAAGAACTGGATTTGGATCCAGAGCTGTGGTTCTTTTCTCTGCACCATAATGCCCCACATTGGTTTGCCAGAGAGAGCCTGTCAGAGGGTTCAAAGGCAACAACTGTGGAGGAGGAAGAGGCTGGGAGAGGGAGCCAGAGTTTGGAGTGTTAAAAGGGCAAAGGAGAGGAGAAATCTAGGGAGACCTAAAGAGCAGGTGAGATCTCAGCCTCCCTAAAACATCAGCCCCCTTATCCTTTCAAAGTTACAGTCCCTGTGCCCTGATCTGACTGCAGATATTTCTGTACTGGGTGAGGAACAATCTGAACCTGAACAGGAGAGAGGGACGAGCTCTCTAAAGATCACTGACACGCCATAGAACAAAAGGGGCAGAAATCTAACAGGAAGGCAATTTGAAAGCTGTAGGGTCTTCACGTGTTGCAAAGATAGGAAGCACACTTTGGTGGCTCTTGCACCTCGTCAGGTGGGCGACTCGTGGGAGGCATGAGGGAGCTCACCCCCACCCAGCCTTAGTTGTTCAGACCATTCAGCCTCCTTACAGCCAGTACCAAAGGCTGAATCCCTTGTCCTTCGCAAGCCCAGAGCCTTGGCTCAGAGGCCCCTGGGCCCAGCCCAGGAGTCCCAGCGGTCTGGCTTTCCACCTGGAGAATCACTTCCGCTGCCAGGATCTGAGACCAGGAGCCACACAGGAGTGCTCATCTTCCAGGAAGCCCTTCCCCCAGCCCCTGCTACTCACTCCCCTATATAATATTCCACGTTAGAGCTCATAAATGCTGCTGCGGGTCCCCAGCCTGATTGAATTTGGAAGCCATTGTTTACAGACGTCTGGCTGTACAGGGGGATTTATTGAATTTTCCATGAAATGTTGCTCCCCTAATGCTGTAAAAGGCAAGCAGCCCACATCAGAGGAGCCCTGCGTTACAGGATCATGTTACCCCGAGATGGAGTGCCTGCTTCAACTCTGGCTATGAGCAGGCAAGAAGAGGCCTTGGGGCTCACTCCTGACCCAGCCACCCCAATGCTGTTACTTCTAAGGTGACATCTGTCCTTTCTTTCCCCTCAGTCCTCTTCCAGTCAGTCCCAAAGGCCAGGAGTCTCTGTCTCAAACACAGCCCTCAGAGCCATCCTCCCTCTCCCCACACCTGCGCCTGCCTACTTCAGACCGCTTACTGCTGTAGCCTGGCCCGCCCCCTGGCCTTGCTGCCCCTCTCAGCCCTGTTTGTGCCCCCTAATGCAGATGACACAGAATAGGTATCCAGTAAATGTTTGTTTCACAAGGGAAGAGGAGGAGTCAGGGCATAAAGAAGGGAGGAATGCATCAAGGTGTTCGTGAGTGTCACAAGTGGAAGGGGACCATTCCTCCAGGGGCCATTGGCACACTGCCCCTACGGGTCTGTGAACACAAGAGGCCCCAGGACAGGGGAAGGGCAGTGCAACAGCCCCATGAGACGACTAAAGTAGAGATGTGTCCTTATGTGCATCACAGAAATGCAGCTGGGCTAAGTTTTCCCTATTTTATTTTATTTTAAGTTTAGGAGAGAGAAAGAGAGAGAGAGAGAGAGAGAGAGAGAGAGAGAGAGAGAGAGAAGACACGGGAGAGCAGAGGAGGGGCAGAGAGAGAGAGGGAAAGAGAGAGAGAATCCCATGCAGGCTCCATGCCCAAGACAAAGCTGTTGCAGGGCTCCATCTTATAACCATGAGATCATGACCTGAGCCAAAATCGAGAGTCAGACACTCAACTGACTGAACCACCCAGGAGCCCAGTGTCTTCCCCATTTAAAAAATCTGTACCCTTCACTGCCTCATGGCTCAAAGGGTTGTTTATAACTTAACCATATTCACTTCTCAGCACTGGTTCATTTCTGCCATCATCCCTGCCTCTTCACTGGATCAGTCCACTTAAAGGTCATGCATCTGAATCCCTAAGTCTATCTTAGTCCTTGCGCTTCTCAGCACCTCTTCAGCTAACCTACTGGCCACCTTTTGGAAACTCTCCTCTCCAGTACCACACTCCTGGTTCTTGCAGACAGCTCCTTCTCTGGCTTTTTGCCCTCCTCCCGCCCTAAATAAAAGTAGATGTTTTCCAGTGTTCTGTCTTTGACCCTCTGCTCTCCGTATACACTTGAATCTGATGATCTCATCTGCTCTGCAGCTGCAGCCATCATCTTTATTTAGAGGACTCCTGAATATAAAGCTCCAAATCTGACCTCTGGCTGCTCTGATCCCATTTTTCCAAATGCCTGGTGAATATCTTCAGTGTTACGTCCCATAGACATTGCAGAATCCAATCCATCATCTAGCCCCACCCCCATCATAATTCACCTTCAGTGGTCCTTATTTCTGTTGATGACATTATCATCCTTTCAATTACCCAGTCATGAAATCCTGGAGTGATCTTTGGTACAGAGGCTCTAGATCCATAAACCCACTGCATACTGAATATCCCCACCTGGACCAAAGCTCAGTCTCCACTCAGCATTATGATGCCTCAACACGCACATATGTACACACATAACTTATTCTCTTTCCTTTATGTCTCTCTCAGCATGAACAGCACTACACATCTCTCAGGGAATGTAAGCCAGAAACCTACACATCCTCACTGTCTTCTCTCTTGGCCTCATATCTCCCATGTTCCATCAGTCACTAAATCCTATGGATTCCTTATCATCCCTTATGTATGTCCCCTTATCTCTAGCCCCTGCTACCGACTTTGCTCAATATGGGGTCTTCAATATGTCTCACTTACATTACCTAAAAATCCTCCCAACTTGGTGTTCACCATTCAGTCTTTCTCTCCCCCACCCATCCTCAGTACTGCTAGAATCCTGCTCTAATACCTGCCTAAAACCTTCCAAGTGCTCCTCGTTGCTCCAGGATAATCTCTAAGCCCTCCAAGTCTCCAATCATTTGCACACACCCTTTACCTGGCATGGTGTCATCCATCCGAGTGCCCCACCCTGACTCCTTCATTCAGCCTCTGTCAGTACACTCCTGATGGTTCTTTAAGACTCAGCTCAGAGGTCCTCTCTTCTGTGAAGTCTTCCATCCCCTCCAGGCATAAATGAGCCCTTCTTCCCAATAAGCACTTACTTCACGGCCACTATCAGAACAGACACGATGTAGCTTTGTCATGCTTAATATATGTGTATGGCTGTCTTCTCTAGCTACGCCATATCTGGTTAGTTTCTAGCCCCACCGGCTAGCACAACACCTTAAAATCTAGGATGATCTCTGAACCATTGCTAAAGACAGGTCAAATTTAAATAAAGGAGGCACAGCGTATCAAAGGAAACTTCATCTATGGTGGGATTTTTTTTTTTCCTCTCCAACTTTTCTGTAGTTCTCAAAAGGTAATCTCTGTCTTGCGTCACATTGTTCCCAGACTGGTCCTGGGTGTTCAGGAGGCATTCACCAGCCTCACGTCTCTAAAGTCTAGGAGCTCCCTCCCTCTCCCCCAGCTTCAACCAGCCTGATCTGTCATCCCTTCCAGGTCTGCCTCTCTAGTCTCACAAACCCCTTCCTTTTCCGCTCCCTGCCTCTTAGCTGGGGAACACCTGGCCTCTCTCAGTCCTTTCTACAGTGTGACTGAAGGACCTCAGAGAGAAAACAGTGATCCTCCAGAGACATGTGTTCACCACGTTAAGAAAACACTCCACGCTGCAGGGGCCAGCCTAGAGGAGGGGGTCTCTAGCCAGGGACAGAGAGAGTCCCCACACCAGTTTCTTAGCTCTCAGACAGACCCAGCCTCACTCTGACTCGGGGGGTGAGCAGTGGTTCTGGAGAGAAGTAGCAGGACATTGTTTTCTCAGATTTAATTGGTTTATTTATCCTATGCATGGGATCCATCTGTCCAACCTCCAAAAAGAGAAGCAGCAAGGGCTCCAAGCCACCATAGGAGCCCTGTCCTCAGCCTGTAGCTCTGCAGGGACTTGGAGCCAGCTGAGAAGTTTGGAGTTTGTCCTCCGCAGGGCAAAAGCCTGGGGAGGCCCTCGGGCCCTAAGGGTCAATTGCCCAGAAGGAAAGAGAGAAAATTGATCATGGAGAGAGCATAGAGAGCCTAAGTCATGCCTGAGCCCTCCTGGCTGCTGACTGGTGTCCCTCTGTGGTCCCCTTGTCAAGGCCAGGAGGTCCACAGGGTTTTGAAGAGGTGGCCAAAGGCTGGCCCAGAGAAAAAGCCTAGAGGGCCCAGGTCTGACTCTCCTATTGCTGCTGCATGAGACAGGTGTGATGTGAAGACAGGTGGAGAATATTTGGGATTAGGTAGACATTCCCTAGGGGGAACCCACTATGTGCCAGTCTCAGGGTTCATTAGCTAGGAAAGCCATTGAGTGCCAACAGCTGCCCTTGATTTTGCAGCATTCTGGCAGCATTCAGTTCCTCGAACTCAGGGAAAACAAGGGCAAAGCTCCTCCTTGGGGTGCCTGGAGAGAATCTAAGGGCTTGTCATTAATGATGAGCTGCTGGGAGGAATAAGAAATAGGGAAATCAGGAGAACCAGAGATTGTAAACAAATGCAGAAAAATTGCTTTTCCACCTTTAGAAGCAGGAACCTCTTTAGAAAGCAATATTGTGCTGAGGATTTGCCCCAGATTGGTGCTCCACCCTGTCCCAGCCCCCAGGATAGGCTACAGGAGCTGTACCAAAGTATACCATAAGCTTGTGTCGTATGGATCATAAATATAACATAAGCCTGTGAGCAGCTTCGTGGCAACTTATTGGAAACACGCAGGAAGTTCTTGGCCCTCTCTGAATGGTTGGCCCCATTTATGTCATCCCCACCCTCCACCCCTGAATGTGTGCCTCTTCCTACTGTTACATAGCATACTGGAGCCGTGGTTCCCAGAACCATGGGGACCCTGAGGCAGGCCCTAACCTCCCACTCAGGTTGTTCGTGGAACATTGGAGATCCCCTAGCACCTCTATTTCAGCAGAGCAGAAGCCAAAGTCATTGTTTTCCCCAGTGCCCACCAAAACTGGCCCCCTCTCTGGAAGTGGCACCAAAATGTGCTACCATCTTCAATTCTTGATTTTACCGCCCATGCCTCATCAGATGAGAAGTCCTATCCACCCTTTCCCCTATCCTTTTTCTTCCCACAACAGCCCCCCAGGGAGAAAAAAGGAAATGTGATCCCACCTCCCAGAGATAGCCACTATTAACTATTTGGTACTGTATTTCTTTTTTTCAATGAAGAATTGAAATAGCACAGACCTTAGAATCAAGAATATCTGAATTTGAATCTTGGCTATACTACTTAAAAACTGTATGACTTTGAGCCTCTGTTTCCTCATCTGTAAAATGGGTTTTAATAGTATCTACCTCATAAGATAGTAATGAGGATTAAAGGGAATGTGATAAGGAAGGCAGATAGTTCACACAATGCCTGACATGTTGTAAGCTTCAAAAATGTTAGCTTCTGGGGCACCTGGGTGGCTTAGTCGGTTAAGTGTCTGACTTAGGCTTAGGTCATGATCTCACAGTTTGTGAGTTTGAGCCCCACATTGATTGGGCTCTGTGCTGACAGCTCAGAGCCTGAAGCCTGCTTCAGATTCTGTGTCTCCCTCTCTCTCCCTGCCCATCCCCCATTCATGCACACGTGTGGCGCGCTCTCTCTCTCTCTCTCTCTCAAAAATAAACATTAAAAAAAGTGTTAGCTACAGATTTTCAGAAAAATTATAAAGATCGTATAAAGTCTTCCTAAATACCCCCCATCTAACTTCCCCTAATGTTAACATCTTAGATCATCATCTTACATTTATTGAAACTAAGAATTAGTTAATATTGGTACAATGTTATTATTAACTAAACTATTGAGCTATAACTACAGACTATATTTGGATTTCCATGGTTTTTCCACCAATATCGTTTTTCTGTTCCAGGATTCAATCCAGAATACTAAATTTCATTTGTATCATGATTTTACCACTTACCACTCTATTGTGAGCATTTTCTAATTCTATTTAATTATGTTTCCAACCCTCTTTTTCCAATGATGTTAAAATATGTATTTTCTTTCTTATTGCTTTGCATTGTAATTTATTGAACCCTTCTCCCTTTGATGGATTCTTATATGATTCTTTCTTTCTTCTTTCTTTTGCCATTATTAATAACACACCAATGACCATCTTTGAGCGCACATATTTTTGAGAGTTTCTGATAATTACCTTAGGTTAGATTCCGAGCAAAGAAATTATTGTGTCAGATGGTATGAACTTTTAAAAAGTTGTTGATACATATTGATAGACAGCTTTCCAGAAATGTTACACCAACACACAATCTCTTCAGCAGTGAATGACAATACCCATTTTTGTAAACCATTACCCCCATTATCAATTTTTAAATCTTTACTAATTTGGTTAGCATTAGAAAACCCCCATACAGGGGGAAAAGAGCCACTTTCTACATTATTATAACAACCTCCCCATTGGTTGTTATAACAACCTCTGATTCACCTTACATGTCACCACCTGATTACACATCCTAAGGTTACAGTTTCACCATGGTCCTTCTCTGCTCAGAATCCTCAGTCCTGCTCCCAGACTTGCCTACTCCATAATGCAGAGCTCCTCAGGCTGACATTCCCAACCCAAGCCATATATTTTGTCTTCTCCTGACATGCACCTCCATCTTACCTCCTTATGGGAGGTGGATGGGAGCCAGCACCTGTGGAGGCCTGACCCAGAGTTGAAACTGGTTTCATGTATGTGAGTGGAAGCTGGTGCCCCTCCAGTGCTGGGAGATGCCATTAAAGAACAGGCAGGAGGCTACTGAAACAGGAAGTGTGGGAGCTGCTTGGTGGTTCTGATAAATCTCATCCAAGACAATCTTTGGGTGCTCAGAGAAAGGAGCTCAGTAGCAGGCTTAGAACTTGTGAACACGGAAACTCCAGATCCCTGTAACTGGCTTCCTTTAGGCTGTACTCAGACAGGCCAGCTCAACGTCTCTTCAAATACGGAAATGAAACACATCTTCAACCCCCTGTCAGAACTTTTCCTCCCCTCTTCCTTATTTATATCCCCTCTCTGCAGACACTGAGTCAGAAATGGAGCAGTCCCTGACTCTTCTGTCTTCCTCCCTCTCCCCAAGCAACCACCAACCGGTCCATATTCTATCAAGTCTCACTGTCCCCGTCTCAGCCTCCGAGATGGCTCCCTGCTCCTGTCTTGCCTTTTCCAGCCCATTCACCACAGTACAGCCAGCAACTTCAGTACAAAACTGATTGTGTCCATTCCCTACTTAAAAACCACCAGTGGTTCCCCATTGCTCTCAGAACAAAGTCCAAACCCTTTACTACAGTCTAGAAGGCTATATTTGATCTGGTCTACCACCTTTCCAGACTGATCTCTCACCACTCTGCCCCTGACCTACAAACTCCAATCATACTGACTTACTTTCAGCCTTCCAACACACCAGGTTCCAACTCCTCGCCTTTGCACATGCTGTTCCCTCCTTCCCCCCAACTCTCCACTCCTGTAAACTCCCAAGATTTCCTTCAGATCATAACTTAGACTCACTTCCTCTGGAAAGCCTTCTGTGCCCTTCCTCCCAAGATTAGGATAGGTGTCACATTTGTGTATTTTCACTTCACGCCATATACACCCCTCTAATAAGGTTATCTTATTACAATTGCCTAATTACTCCTTTGTCCAACAAAATCATGTGCATAGTGAGACCAGGATTGCATTTTGTTTACTGTTGGTTGATCCACGGTACCTGGCATTGTGTCTAGAACATGGTAAGTGCTCTACAAATATTTGCTAATTATAAGAATGAATGAATGAATGCTTCAAACCACACACCTTCCCAGTTCTGCATTTTCTGTGTCTCAGTTTAACTTCTATTTTTATTTATTTTTTTAAAGAGAGTGAACAAGGGAGAAGGGCAGAGTCAGAGTGAGAGAGAGAGAGAGAGAGAGAGAGAGAGAGAGAGAGAGAGAATCTTAAGCAGGCTCCACACTCAGCACAGAGCCCAAAGCAGGGTTCGATCCCATGACCCTTGGATCATGACCTAAGCTGAAGTCAAGAGTCGGTTGCTCAACTGACTGAGCCACCAAGGCGCCCCAACTTCTTTTTAGCCATTGTACTCTCTGCAAAGCTGTAGGAATGAACATCTAAGTAGAGCCATGTGAGAAGCTGCCCAGGCCAAGAGCATGGAATTAAATTTGTTTGGTTCTGTAGTCTGTCCATCAACCCAGCAGAGAGTGGCATTTACTAATACAATCCCAAAAGGTCCATGGTAGACAAAGTAGGATGGAAATTAAGAAAACTTGCTAGAACAAATCTATGTCCAGCTAGTGTGATACATCTGAGGATGCCTGCAGTATTAGAATTCTAGCAAATAACGGAGATCCACAAATGGTGTAACTGAGGAACATGTGATAAAGGGACTATCTGCAAAGAGAAGGTGAAGTGCAGGAGGGGAGCTGTTACCACTCCTGGGCACAAGGGAGCATGTGCCAAATCCCAGAGAGAGCTGTGCGTACAACTACAGCTATGCTTAGGAGCTGTGACATTCAGCAGAGGAAGGAGACAGGATAATATCCCAAATGCTCCTCTCCTCCTGTTCACTAATGTCCTCGTGTGTCAAACCCAGTAAGAATCCTGAAGGCAAGGGAGTTTGGTTAAGGCAGTCCATAGTGGTCAGCTTCCTGGGCTTGGGATAGGATGGAGAACGATGGTGCAGAGAAGTGGAAATGTGAACAGATTCTGCCAGCCCCTGCTCCTAAAATGGAGACTGATAGAGATGAGGGAGGCTGGATCTCCTTGTCCACTCAGGCTTTACCCAGAACAAAGAGTAAGAGTCTCTGAAAAGGCAAAGCCTAGAATGTGGGGAGCTGGCGGCCTGGTAGGTAGTAAGAGACTTAGGCCAAAAAGTGAGAACCTCTTATCATTGCCTAGGGAGTGTCCTTCTAACTCACCCTACTGCTCTGCCAACTCACTCCCTGAGAACAGTATCAGGCCCCAAGCTAAGCAGAGCAGGAATCCTGACAAGTATCTCAAGATTATACTCCTGGTCTATCCATGCTCAACAAAGCTGTCTGTCCTGTAGAGCCAAGACCCATCCTATAGCTTCTTCAGTGTGTAGAAGGAAAAGCTTCAATGTTAGACCCGGATGGGAGTGAGGCATTGATCAGGGGCCCGGAATCAGCTGACAGGAGAATGGAGTGAGAGAAAGATCTATCTTTTGCCCAGATCATCTGAGGCAAACCTATGGGGCCAGGCCACCCAATGATTCATAACGGAGCAGGTCCCTGCCTGCAGCCAGGTAGAGAACCAGTCTAGGTCCTGGCTGGAATTTCACAGCAGGCAGGTAGAAGGCAATGGCCTTACTGGCTCACCTTCTCTTCCTCTTTATTCCCACTGTTTCCCTGTTCCATTGTTCTAGCTCAGACCTCTCATCCTTTCTCCTAGATTTCTGTCATAGTCTCCCTGCCAATAATTCTGATTCTTCAATTTCTCCATACTGTTTCGAGAGTGATATTTCTTTTTCTTTAACCGTTATTCAGTTTTTGAGAGACAGAGCATGAGCAGAGGAGGGGCAAAGAGAGGAGACACAGCATCCAAAGCAGGCTGCAGGCTCTAAAGCTGTCCGCACAGAGCCCAGTGTGGGGCTGGAACTCACAAACTATGAGATCATGACCTGAGCTGAAGTTGGATACTTAACCAACTGAGCCACCCAGGTGCCCTGAGAGTGATAGTTCTAAACTGCAAATCCAACCATGTCTCACCTTTTCCGCAACTCCCTCAATGGCTCCTTTTTGCCTACAGGATCAAGTCCAGACTCATTGGTACAGCGTTCAAAGCCCTTAATCAGCTGACCCCCCCATCTCCCCAGTCTCAGCCTTTATGGTGCCTCCATGCATACCCTAAATTCCAGCCATATGGAAGTACTTCCTTTGCAAATACCAATTTATTTTTACCTCCTTGACTATACATATCCTTCCCTCTGCCATGAATGCCCTCTATCCCTTCATCTACCTGTTGAACTCCTACTCATGTTCCAAGATGCAGCTCAAGTGACATATCCTCCTTAAAGCCTTCCTTAAAGTTGCTGACTGTCCCCTCCCTTGTACCTACCAGAACTTACTTTTCTAACCACACCATTTTCTAATGATCAGTTCATATGTTTTTCTCCCCTACCAGACTGTTGGCTTCTTAAAGACAAATATTGTATTTCCTTCGATCTAGCACAGTGCCTGGCACATAAAACATGCTCCATAAATTGCTAGTTAATAACAACCTGAATGAACAAATGATTCCCTTCTGTGTCCTAAGATTTGGCCATTGCCCTCTGGTAAACCTACCTTCTTTTTATTGCAACCCCCCGCCACACTGATGCACCTGTTTAGGATCTCTCCTTCCCTCTCTTAGGGAACATTAGGTTCATGTTCATTTTTAATCAAAGGTCCCCTCTGGACATATGTTGCTGGACAGGGAGTGAGTACCCAGGGAGCTTACAGTGTTACTGGGCTCAATGTTCTTGCCCACTAAGAACCCCAGGAGGCCAGAAATGGCAAAGACAGTCTCTGTGCTAATGGGGAACCATGGGACCTCATTCTGCATCTCTCTGGGGGCCAAGCTGAAGGAGCTTCTTTCTGCTTAGCTCTGAAATCTACCCATTATTCTGAGTCTTAAGTTTAAGAGCTACCCTAATTTCTGTCTGCCCCTTTCCATCTCAGGGCCTAATTGTCACAAGATCTTGAAGATCTTGCCTTGAAAATTCTGAGTCTGCTTTTTGCTCCCTATAGGGCAACCCAGACTTTCTTTTGCTATTGGACTGACACTACTCTGTTCTTTTTAAGTATCTCTCTCTCCCCATCTTCCTCGCTCCCTAGTTCCTTCCTCCCCACCCCTTCTTACTATGCTTATTATCTGTACTTAAACATATCCTTTTATTTTTTCACCTCCAAATCTCGGGACTTGTCATTGCCTTGTTCTGGGATACCTTTATTTCCTTATCGTCTTCTCCATAAAATCTTTTTTGATCCCTTTTCTAAACCTTACAGAATCTCTCCCTTCTGTGAGCAGCCATGGTCTCCTGCATTTTTCTTAGAGCACTCACTATGTTCTCCCTGTGTTGACACTGTTCTTTCTAATCCTCTTATGAAAGTGTAAGCTTCTAGATAGAAACTGTTCAGGTTTACATCCTGCACAATGCTTTGTCATAATAGGTACTCCATGAATATTTATTGTATTGAATTGAAATACCTTGAAAACCAGGATCATTCATATTCATTGGTTCATTCACTGAACAAACCCTGATTAAAGAGGCATATATGACTGTCTTTCATAAATTTGTCCAAATACTTTTTAATTTGTTTATGTTTTCCGCTAGACCCACCACTTGGGCTAATGAATTTCTTAAGTTTACTGGCCACTGTGTAAAATATCGATCACCTTTGTTCATCTCAAATGTGCTCAGGCTTCCAAAGCAAACCTACTTTCTAGGGTTTCAGGATTTCATGAATAAGTCTTTAATCACCTTCTCTAGGCCATTTGTGATTTCCTGTACATCCCCCAGCAGCCTTCAACTTAGCAGACTTGAGAGTAAGTCATTTAACCTTTCCGAATAGGGAAGTCTTGCACCTCCTGGATCTTCTCTGGGACAGGACAGATTGACACAGCAGAGCCCTGCAGACAGGACTGCTCCAGCTGGACATCTCGAGAAGTATGTTCTCCTTCTTCTTCAATATCTTATTCACAATTCTCTTAGTCTTTTAGCCAACAGTCTCAGGGAATTGTCTAAATGAAGAAGGATTTCCAGGTCTTTTGCCAGAACCATGGCTGACCATGCAGAGTTGAACACTGGAGAGGGAATTTTGATGTGTTTATCACAAAAGGCGCTGCCTTGCACTTGCTCACATTTAATTGAGTCTGTGCCCTTTTGCCCTGAAGTCTTCCTGCCAGCTAGATCCAGAAAGATCTTGGAACACAGCATCCCATGGCCCATCCCCCTCCATAGATGCACATATACTCCAAGGGTCATGCCTTTCTTTGGCTGGATGCCTGGTGCTCTTTACTGGGAGAATCTTTACACCACGTGAAATAGCAATCTCTTCCAGTTCTCTCTGTCTGATCAGACACAAAACCTATAAGACTTTGTCTAAGCTTTCAAGAACCTCAGGGTAGGCTGAGGGGGGAAAATAGATGCATATGATAGGACTATCAGTGGTAGCATCTACTGCTTATTGAGCATGTCCTACATGCCTGGTTCTTTATACATTTTTTACAGTAAGGATCAAGTTTAACCTTTACAACAGCCCTGCAAGGTGGGTGCTTTAACCCCATTTTACACATGAAGACACCAAGGCACAGAAAGGTTAACTAACTTGCCCAAAATCACACAGCTAGTAAATACACAGCTAGAATTCAGACATAGACATGTCCTACTCCAAAGTCTGTGTCCTTTGCCACTACACGATGTGGTCTCAACACATAGCAATTACACAACATGTAACTGGTGAAAGTGTGCAGTTATGGGGCTATTCCAGTCTCTCCTGAGTTACCTGTCACCTGCCTCAACCAGTCTTTTCAGACCTTAGCTTAAACCTCATTTCCTAAGGGAAGCTTTCCCCAGTCCCCATTATTCATTCCCATAACACCTGTCATCGTCCCTCACAGACCTTATTTAGGCAATTATTTGTTGAATGTTTTTTCTTTCCTGCTGGAAAGCAAGTCTATGAGGACAGGGCCTACGATAATTTTGTTCACCCTTCTGTCCCTAGCACTTAGCATAGCTCCTAGCATCTAGTAGATGTTCATTAAACTTACCTTCCTCAGAATGTCTCCCTTATGGAGCTTCACTGGTTGCAACTCCACCTCGTCCCCAGCTTGGAGCAGGACACCCCAGGCTGGCTATGCTCTGCCACGTCCACTGGCCTCTAGAACTTCCTTCAGTGGTGGTGGCTCTGACACACACACACACACACACACACACACACACACACACACACACCGGCCTCTGGCCTTAGCCTTCCTGTCTCTTGGCTACTGTGAGTTTATTTGCATTTTCGTGCTTTTCTGTGGAGCAGGGCATTCCCTCAGCCCCAGCAGGGCAGGGTGCTGACAGAAGCAGCCAATAGC
Organism: Suricata suricatta; assembly: GCF_006229205.1. NCBI lineage: Eukaryota > Metazoa > Chordata > Mammalia > Carnivora > Herpestidae > Suricata > Suricata suricatta. The sequence goes on along the minus strand of NC_043707.1, from coordinate 107,718,205 downwards.
CAGGATACCAGGTTTCCCTTTGCTAAGCTTTTTCCTAGGAGTGATTTAAGGCCCCGAACAGATAAGTGAAGAGCAAAGCCGCAATGAAGTCAGCACTCTGCTTATTAAGTGGAAAAAGCTGTGCTCGGCTTATTGAAATGTTCATTAGACAGATATATAGAGATGAGAAGGAGGAAGGGGGGCAGGCAGCACCACAGGATCAGACCAAGCTCATGTAGGTGAGGCAGGGGGCACCTCGGGGGAGACTTCCGTCTAGCCCAGAAGGAACAGGAGTGGGGGCTGGAGCAGGCAGGTGGTGCCTGGGAGACAGAGGGGCCACAGCTCTGACTCTTGGAAAGCAGAGCAAAGTCGAGGATTGCTGTGCCCACTGAAACTGCTCTCAATCCAGGGTGGTGGATGGAGGGACTTGACCCTAGGCAGTCAAGGCATCTTGTCCCACTTTGGAGGATGCTTACTTCTCTGCATCAAATGTCATTCCCTTTGCCCTGGGCACATAATTTCCAAAGAACCCTGACCCTGTTCGCTTGCCTGCTGTGAAGGCAAGAGAGTGACCTGTGCTTTGTCAGGGAGAATGGGTCCATATAGAGAAGCGTGGTGAGGCGGCCCCAAACTGCCCCCTCTGAGGGCGCCTTCTCTCTGGCAGAGCGCCCCCTTCCCCACCTACTGCTTCAGCACCCCTGAGCTCCCTCCAGGAAGGGGTTTTCCTGGGGTGGGAGCTGAGGCTTGTTGGGCCTCCTCAGACAAGGCCAAGTCATGGCTCCTTCAGGACCCTCCACGCTCCCTGGCTTCTGGCTTCTGTCCTCTTTAGTGCCCCCCAGGTAGCACCAGCAGAGCCTCAGGGCTCTGGAGTGGAGCAGCCTTTAAAAAGGCTGTAGCCGCTTGCTAACTGTGCCACCTCCTGAGACATGGCGAGAACCTGTGGTGAGCAACAACTTGTCCGGTGGTCCTCTGTCCCCCGCACCAGCACAGAGCTTGGCCCAGAGAAGGGCTTCTTCCATATAAGGTTGAGTTGAGGGCTAATTGAGTGAGTGAAAATTCTGCACCCCTCTCCTACCCCTCAGATAGTGGAAGGGGGAAGAATCATGATGTGACTCGAGGAGTAGGTGCAGTTCCTAAACGGGAAAAATAGCCTCAAGATTTTCCAGCCTCTTCAGATTCCTTTCCTGCCTTCATCAGCTTAGCTCCCAGAGAACAGAGGTGGTGGTAACCAAACAGATTTAAAAAAAAAAAAAAGACACTGGCAGGACATGTATGGGAACACAACAATAAAAACAGTATCTTTAGAGTCTGAGTGTTTTCACACACATATCTCATTTAATCCCCATTCGCTTATTCAATAAATCGTTGAACTCCTATTCAACTCCTCTATCTAGCAAGTCAGCAAGCTGCATTCAAACCTCCTCTGAAGCCATCTGATCTATCCCTGCCCCTCCCTCCCAGTGCCACTGCCCTGGTCAGACGCACCATCTCTTGCTCAGCCCAGGGAACTGGCACCACTGCCTTGAATGAGACCCTCACTGCCCCTACCCTTGTGTATCTAGTGGCCTATGGAGTGCAAACTTCGTAACAATTCTCCATTCGTTCTTTCATTCAGCAAACCCCTATGCCTAGATTCCTGGGAATGGAGAAATGAATCAGACATGAATCCTGCCCTAGAGAAGTTTATACTCTATGGGACACTTGTACAAAGAATTGCGATTATCTAACAGTGTGATGAATGCATTGAGAGGTTAGGGAAGCCTTCCTGAAGAGGTCTGAGCTGTGTCCTTAAAAAAGAGCGTGTGTTTACCAAATATTTGGGGAGAGGGCATTTCTTGGCAGACGGTACATGGATTTGGGGTTTTGGGGGAGAATCCAATTGTTCAGCCATGGTGGGAAATAGTGGGAAATTGTGTTAAAGATCGAGGAAGGCCATAAGCCCTGAAGGAATGTCCATGCTCTCTCAAGGAATTAGACCCATTCTGGAGGCAACCAGAGGTCACTGAAGAGGGAGGATCACCCCAGGAGCTGTGGGAGAGGTTGCCTGGAGGGACTGACCAAATGCAGGGCCTTTGGGAAGCCGTCTGGATGGGCTAAGGAAGAAATGGTGCATCTGACCAGGGCAGTGGCACTGGAAGAGGGGGGCAGAGATGGATCTGAGGCTTCAGAGGTTTTAACTCAGCATAGTGACTGGCTAGATACAGGAATAAACGAGGCAGTTTCCATTTCACAAGGTGGGAGAATGCCGGGGTGCTGCCCCATCCAGGTGGACCCAGAGCAGGGTGGGGAGCCCCGGATGCTGCAGGGAGCTGGGGCCACCTCAGCCCACGGGGCCTTCTCTGCCTCTGGTGCTGAGGCAGCTGACACCTGCTCCCAGGCCCTGATGACTCCATTTCCCAGCTCCAACACCCCCCCACCCCACCTCGCTGACTTTGGAGGTGATTAGTAATAAAACTTTAACAAGCATCCATAGGTGCGTCTCCCTGTCACTTTTATGAGGCCATTTCCTGAGCAAAGATATAGGAGCGCCTTCAGCCTCTCCCAGCCATGTCGTTGCTGCCACTGTTTCAATCTCAGCCTCCACCTCAGCAGGTCCCAGACAACCACAGGGGCTAAGTGGGGGTGCCTGGAAGGGACTAGAACAAGCTCAGCTCAAAAAGGGCAGGCACAAGCTCCCCATATGCCCCCAAAAGTTTCTTCCTAAGGACTGGAAAATGTTGCTAGAAAGCCTGGGGCCATTTACACTGCTTGGGCCATTATGAATCAAAAAGGGCTTCATCTCTCCTACCTTCCCCTCCTCCACCCCACATGTCCCCTTCCAGCCTTGTCCTAGAGTTTCTTGATTCATTCCATCAGTGTGTATTTATCCAACGCCACTACAGAAGGATGTCGGGGATCCAGTCAAGAATCATACTTGCTCCCTGCCCTTGGGCGACTGGTGACCTGAATGGGGCTGAGAATAACAGACACCTACAGGTAACTGAAATACACCGAGCTCTCAGGCCCCAGTGAAGGGCTATGGTGGGAATCCAGAGTACAGAGCACTTTGTGAGGCCAGCGCAGTAGGGAATAGCTTCAGGATATTTCACCAAGAAGGGGTCAGTGGGCCAAGGCCTTACCAAATTAGAAGCGTTTTGTGAGCTGGGGAGGAGGGAGGCAGCCCCTTCTTTCCCAGCACCATCCTAGGTCCACAGGGGTAAAGCCAGGCTGGGCGCCTCCAAGCTGAGCACGCTCTAACAGGGCTGAGCTGAGGCTCAGGCACAGCTCCCCCTCCAACCAATCCCCTGCTGGCCGCCTGCTGGGGGAGGCAGCTGAAGTGCACAGTGATTGTGGAGAAAGGTGCTCTATTTGAAAAAGCTGAAGACTTGAGAGGTGCCTCGCTTTCCTCCCAGCCCTGATGGCACCTGTTCCAAGGTCATCCAGGGAAGTGGGGCCAGGTGAACAGGAAGAGGGGAAGCTACTGCATTTGATACTGTTGGCTCCTTCCTCATCCTTGAAATTCCCTGTCACTGGGCACTGTCACCCTTTTATGTCCTAGAGTATGCCCTAGTGCAAAGATGCCTTAGATTGGACAGACCTGGTTTCACACCTTAGCTCCTGAATTTGGGTCCCCTAACAACACCTGAGCTGAGTTACACTCTCTGAGCCTGGATCTCATCTTTAAAACAGAGACAGAGTACCTCCTTCAAAAGGTTGTAAAGTCCAAATTCAGTGATCATGGCTGGGCACACAGGACAGCATTGGAGTGAAAGCTGGCTACTTAGTTTATTCTCTCCTCCATCACCCCTTTCCCCGCCTTTCTGGTTGTGCCTTTTTTCTCTTTTCTGAACTCCTTTTCTTCTATAAGCCCCTTGGTCTTCTCCAGGGCTAGTGTCCCCCAGTCTGTGTCTTTTCTTCACATCTGTCTCCTCAGCTGGGGACCCACACTTATAGGTGCCCATTAGTCAGTTCAATTCAGCATCTATTAGGCATCTGTCCTGTGAGAGCCCCGTTGACCCCCGTGAATTCAGAACTGCTGCCTGCCTGTGAGGACTTACAGTCCTGCAGAGTTTTGCCCAATGGCCTCCCTTCTGTGAAGTCATGATTGAGGTCATATGATAAGAATGGTGTGCATATTGGTTAAATGGGAGACTAGAGAATGTGACCAGTTAGAAACAGTTGCAAGAGAAACAACTCTCAAATTTCCTCTCCCTTCCATCCACATTATTGCTCCCCTTGTGTGAATTCCTGTCTTCTCCTGCCTGGACTATTGCAGTAGACACCTGATTCGCTGGTTTTCAACCTTGGCTCCAGGACATTGGAATCTCCTGATGGGGTAGGGCTTTTTAAAATCTGATGCCTGGATCTCTCCCTGGAGATCTGTATTTAATTGATCTCTGTGTGACTGGACCATCATCACTTTTAAGCTCCCCAGTTAATTCGGTTGTGCAGCCAAGGTTGAGAACTATTGTGCTGCTTTCCCCACCTCTGCTCCCCTCCCCATCCGTCCGCTCTCCACCCTGTGGGGCAAGTCCGGTTGTGCTGTTCCCTTGCTTACCTCCCCTTCACTCCTAAGTGCCTCTAGGACAGGGACTGTACCTGAAATAGCTGAGTGTCCCCAGTACCCAGCACAGGACCCTCAGTGTAGTGTTCAGTCAGCACCGTGAATGAGTGAATGAATTAATGAATCAGTAACCAACAAACTAATAGCTGTTGGTTCTGTTCCTAGTAATAGGTTGGTGACTGATAGCAGTTTATTACTGAGCCAGGAGAATAAGGCCAGTTGGGTACAGATCTGGAAGCCTGGGGAGGAGGTGGGGGGTGGGGTGGGAGCAGGAATAGGGGAGGAGGTGATGAGAGGTCAGAAAGGCAGAGTTTCCTGAGAGGTGAATTATCAGTGGGACCACCATGGATCGGGTAAGCACCTCAGCCTGGCAGTAATGGAGTTAGGGGAGGAAGGCCCAGGCAGAGCCGGGGAGAGCGATGGCGCAGCTTAATCTGCCCCCAGGAAGTGCAGGCTGGGGCCAAGCAGGCAGGAGGCAGCAGGCCATTCCTCAGCAGCTAATGCCCCCAGCCTAACCCAATTCCTTCTCTCTTAGCCCAGGCAAGGGGGAGGTTGCTTGGAGGGCAAGCATGCCCCGCAGCTGGGAGGGTGGAGGCATGGCTAGAAATCCAATCAGGAGTTCCACTTCTGCATCAGCCTGAGCTACCCGGTTCAGCTGGCGGGGCTGGCAAAGAGTCTGGGTTGGAGCTGGGGCAGAGACACTGCTGGGAAGCCTTTGAAGCCCTCATTCCCGGCCCTCCCTGGGCACCACTGGGACTTGATCTGGAGACTCTTATCCAGTCCTCACGGCCAGCAGCCTTACCTCTTCTCTGAAGCCACTGTGCCACCTCGGGGTTTGCCCCCATTGCTGCTCCTCACTCCCCCGCCACAGCCTCTCACCCTCCCTCTCTGCTCCACATTGATATAAATGGAGGCTTCGGCTGCCTTTAAATAGTCCGATCTATCAGAGGGGCACACGCTGCCCATAAATCTGCCGGGGCTGATGGCTCCCTAAGTGGACTGATGGGAGCTATTTCCGGCAAGGTGTTCAGTTACTGTGTCCCTCCCGTCCCTCCCCCCAGCTTGCCCTTCCCCAGGGGCAGGGACCCTTTTTGTCATCTGGTAATTGGCGTTTTTTCACTTGCACTTGGTCCTACAGAGGGAGCGCAGTGCCCTAGCCTGGCCCCTAACCCGATTAGCATTGGCTTTCAGAGAAGGCCCCTCTGGAGTCAACCTTCCTGTTCAAGAGATCAAGATCGAGCTGTTGGCTCAACAAGGAAGGAGGCCAAAATGGGAGGAGGGTGCCCAGGGGAGCCAAGACTAAGTGTTGGGGGGTGGGGTGTGGATCAAGTCCTAACCCCTCTCCAGCTAAACCTGCCTGTTTCCCAGACTCCGGCCTGTAGGGCATGGAAGGGACCAGAAGATAGGCTTTAGAATTGGGGACCTCCACCCTGACTGTCAGATCGACCTCCCTCTCCCCAGTAAGTCTGCTTTGGACTAGTCTTGAGCTTTCCTTATCTAGAAGTGACCTAGTATTGAATAGAGGATGGAGTCTCTCTGGACAAGTGGGATGGATCTGAAACAGAGCTGGAGAAGTCTCAGGGCTGGCTATTATACTATAGGAGGGTCTGTGCAGGATCACATACATTACCCTAATTTGGAGGCAACTACTAATGGATAGATTTCCCTGGGGGAGGAGAAAAGACCTCTGGAACTCTGTCTGGCCTCCTGGCCTCAGGGCCCTGCTTGGGGAGACATAGAGGTGCCCTTGGAGGTCACCCCAGTGGCCTCTGGTCAAGAGGTCACTATGTCAGAGAACATCACTAACATAGCTCTGTTTCCCACCCCATCCTCAGTGTTTTTAGAGGAGAGAGCTAAATCATCCCAGTTATATAGGCCTCATCCCTGGGCTCTGCAAAGGACTACTAGAATATTCCTAAGGTTTTTATGTCTAAAGAGGAGGAAAAACCAGAGATGGTGAAGTGCAGGGAAGAACTGGTAGAGAATTATACTGGAATATGTCCATAGAGCACTTGTCAGGGTTCTCTACTTAAATCTGGTTCTTGGGAATGGGTTTGTGTTCCTTATCAGGATGCATGAGGTTGGATGTTCCTGCTATGGACTCTGGTTATAGAACCAGGAAGAGTCCAAACAAAAGGCTTAGAAAAATATAATTTTGAACAAAACAAGATTTTCCTATTATGGTGGCCCCACTTCTGACCAGCTACTGAGGATTTGGACATAGCAGAAAAGTGAAGGGAAGGGCATGTGATGAGATTCCCAGCTGGGTGGGATCCTGGGGCAGTTGAGTCAACACAGGGTAACCATATAGCCCTCAACCAGAGTTTGGAACCTGAAAGGGACCTTTTCTTCTGCTCCAGAGAAGGGCCAAGCACTAATAGCAGTGACAGACTGAGCCCTATGAGTGACATTAAGAATGCCCAACATCATGGCAATTGCTAAGGTCATCAATAGCATTTCTCACATGATCTTTCAGGACACTGGGAGAGAACCTGCCTTTTCTTGGGTGGAGATGGGGGGGGGGTAGAGCAATCCAGAGAGATTCTATGGTGCCCCAAGACCACAGGACATGTCTCACAGAGAATGAGCATTGCCTCCCCTCCCTTCCTTCTTTCATTCATTTGTTCATTCAGTGCACTCTTGCCATCAGCAACTGCATAACCCTCCCTGTGCTGGTGACCCAAGGTGGAAACATTAACCAGGCCCAGTTCTTGCCCCAAGGAGCTCGAGTCTAGTTGAGAGAAATAGACTTGTAAACACAGATGATGAAATCCAATGTGCAAGGTGCTGTGTGAGCCCAGAGGCCACTGACTGAAGCCAGCCTACAGAGCCCAACCTCACTCTGCCACTCCAGATTCCACCTAGATCTCTAGATACGCCCACTTCTTTGACCCTCACACTCCTTAGATTCAACTTGCCCAAAATTGAGCTTGTCCTCTGTCCCCAGGTTGGCTCCCTCTTCAGTGTCTCTAACTCAGGGAATGATACCACAGTGAATAGGCACTGGGTCACCATAGCCAAAATTCCAAATCATCCTAGATTCGCTCCTCACCCTCAGCCTCCACATCTAACTAGTGATCCATTAGGGTGTTCTTTTTAACAGTGTAGGTAATGCTATGCCACTCCTTCGCTGAGAATCCTCTAGTGACTGTTCCTCTCACTCAGGATGAAATCCTTACTGCGGTTACAAGGTCCTGCAGGATCTGCCTCTCTTGCCCTCACTCTGCTTCAGCCACACTGGCTCCCTGGCAGTTCCTCAAACAATAATAATAATAAACACTTGCTATGAAATAAGCATGTGTTATTTTACATATTTGTGCACCTGTTACTGTCTTTTCCACTTGTGATCTTGAGAACACCAAATTTGTCTTAAATCTTGTTGGATAAATTCATCTTTATAACCCTGGTACCTAGCACAGTCCCTGGCACATAGTAGATGTTTAATGAATAAATGGGAAAATGTTAAATGGGATATCCCTGAATGAGAGAGATTTTGAAGAAGTGCACTGGTCTAACCAATTCTCTGGAGAACTTGGAAAGCATTTCTCTACAGCCCTTGCTTTCCTGGAGCTCTGTCCAGACCCGTGACAATCCTAAACAGAGAGAAGTCAAGGCCACGTGACTAAAACTGAAGCACATTAGACCACCTACTCCTAGGTGCTCTTCATTTGAGCTGGGTCTTGACAGATGAGGAGGATACCCAGGCTGGGGACCCACGAGCGTGAAGCTGAAGAGACAGGAGAGGAGAGGCATGTGGAAGGTCCCTTGGGCTGAGCCCCTGCTTTCCTGAAAATTCACTGTGTGCCGAAGAATAACCCATCTCCACTCTCCACCCTTTTTCCCCTCTCGTTGATAAACAGGGATAGGTGAATTAGATGGAAACATTTCTGAGGGCCCTTCCTTCTTGAATATTCTAGGGTGCTACAAAAACAGTTTGGGTCCAGGCTGATTAGCCCTGGAAACTCAGTGGAGGAGCCTGGCTTCCGTCTTGTCAACAGAATGGTTTCTAGGCAGAAAAGTTTGTCTTCAGAACTTGGTCCATTTAAGGACCAGAGGCAAAACTTCCTTCCTGCCCTCCAAACAGACCTTGAGGTTTTTGGAAAATTAATGAAGAACAAAGACTTCACTTGCAGGCGGTCTGGGGCACATGGAGCTAAAGAGAGGTGGCTGTGGCAAAGGTGTCATCCCCCCAGGGAGACTTAGGAAGGGGGCTTTTGTCTGTTTTTAGACTAGCCTCTCTCCCCGCCACACTCTCCCCAAAAATTATTATAAAGAATTATTGCCATTAGTACGTCTTTCCTACTGAAAGGAGAAAATCGCCTCATTCATAATTTATACCCTCAATTACTATTAATAAAGAAATATTTCAGCAGAAAATCGCCTGGGAAAATTACACGTAACATTGCATTAACATTCTATTTGAACATTTTCATCACATTTGTTATAGAGTTAATAAGAGGGATACGGTCCCCTGACTTCTTCATGAAATTATGGGCTGACGATGATAGTTTAATCTTTTAGACTTTATATAATATATTCACTTTACTAATTGAGCTATCCAAGGAGCAGTTAGAGATGTTCTTAAACGTGGAGACAGAGGAGTCAGGGCCATGGCTTTGCTGCCAGAGGCACCGCCTGTCAGGGTGGGGCTGCAGGCAAAGCCTGCTGACTTAGGCCGGCTAGCCTAGACCCCACCCGGGCAGAGCCCAGGATCTTTGCACTACCTCCAGGGGCAGTAGTTGGCCAGGACCCCATGGGAAGGTGTGGGGGGCTGCTGAGAGAGAGCAAGAGAAAGGGAGAAGGGAAGCCATGGGCAGAGGAGAGGAGAAAAGGAGATGAAAGGGGCATTCCTTTGCAGACCATTCCTTCAATAGGCATTTACTTAGATGGCTTCTGCCTTCGTTGCCCTGGGCCCCAAGGGGACCTCAGCCCCATGATGATTTGTGGAATGGCACTTGGTTCTAGATACCAAGAGCTCCTGGAAGATCTGGCATTTGAGGGATAATTCTGTGAAGGTCTGTAGAGACAGGTGCTGGAAAGGTGGTGCCCCTGAGGGCCATCCTAGCACAAAGGAAGGAGTTGTTTGTTTGTTCAGGTCTAAACAGAAATGATGGGTGTATCATTTGGGTAATGGGGAGGAGACCTGAAGCAAGTTAAGACCATCATTTTAAACTGGTTTGGTCAGAATGCTTTTCCGTGCATTGTCCTAGTGAACAGCCAGCAAAGCTGGGAGGCAGACCCAGTGAGGGCTGCAGTTCCCACTCCTGACTCAGGTCCAATGGCACCTCCACAAGGGGCTTTTCTTACACAACTCCCCTTTCCTTGTCACTTTCTCTGACAGTACCCTGACTGTGTGGCAATGTTTATTACTTTCTAAAATTGCTTGTTTTCTTTCCAACTATAATTTAAGCTACTGTTAGGCCCAACCCCTAGAACAGGGCCTGCATAGCACAGGCACTCCATACATACTTGTTGGCCTAATGGAAGTGAAGCATAGGATGTCAGATGTCAGATAACATACCTGAGACCACAGAGTTAGAGCACAGCAGAGACTAAATCTGAAGTCTCCTCCTTTCTAATTCTACTATGATTCTTGGCTCCTCTTCTTACCTTCCTTATCCAATATAGCAGCCAATGGGAATGTGTTTGGACTACTTCTCAGCATCTTCATTGCTTCTGTGGTAATGCAGGCCACCATCATCTCTCACTCTACTACTGCAATAGTCTCCTGCTTCCTTTCCTGCCCTCCAACAATCTGTTCTCCACACAGCAGCCACGGTAATCCTTTACGACATAAATCAGATTATATTACACTCTGCTGCAAACTTTTCCAGGGCTTCCTGTCACACATAGAAGAAAATCCAGTGTCCTTATCCTGGCCTACAGGACCCCATGGTCTGGCCCCTGGCTTCTCTCCACCCTCGTTTCCTGCTCCTCTCCCACATGCTCTCTACACTCCAGCCACGTCAGCCCTGCTGCTCCTTAATACACCAACTATATCTTGCATCAGGGCCTTTGACCTTGTTTCCTCTGCCCAAAACACTCTTCCCACAGATTCCCATGAGTTTCTTGCTCACTTCATTCAGACATTTGCTCAGATGTCACTTCTTCAGAGAGCCTTTCCCTGACCGCCTACTATCACTCTGCATTCTCCTTAGCCTGCTTTGTTTTCCTTCCTTGCACCTATCCCTTTCTGACCTCCTATTGTGTTTGTAGTTGTCTGTTGTCTGCCTCTACCCGTAGAAGGTAAGTTCCATGTTCACTGTTGTATTCCCAGCACCTGGAACAGTACCTGGAACATGGTAAGTGCTCACTAAACTTATTGAATGAATGAATGAAATTGTGTTCTGCTCTTCTCTGCACAGTCTGTCTGGGTGATCTAATCCACTTGCATGTAAATTCTACTCCAATATGTCAGTGGCTTCCAAATCTCAACCTCAATCCAAGTCAATCACCTGAGCTTCCAAATCACTTTCCAGCCACCCACTGGACATCTCTCCATGAAGATACCTTAAGTGCAATACATATCATTTGTCTCCTTCTTTTCATTCCCATCTCATTAAACCCCACCACAATTTTAGATGTCCAGTCCAAAAACCTGGGATCACTTTTTTAAGATTTTCTTTTTAATTAATCTCTACACCCAACATGGGGCTCAAACTCACAACCCAGAGATCAAGAGCCACATGCTCTACTGACTGAACCAGTCAGGCACCCAGCCCTGGGATCATTTTGAACTCCTCCTTCTTTCTCACTGGTATATCCATTCAATCTCCCATTGAATCCTTCTTCAAATTCTGTTAATCCTACTCTTAAATGTTCTCAGATCTAGCCACCTCTCTCTATCTCCAAAGCTCCTTGCCTAATCTAGGCCAGGACATCACCTCTCCTCTGAATTACTGCATCAGCCTTCAGCTGGTCTCCCTGCCTCCAGTTTCCTTTCCCTCTAATCCATCCTTTATAGGATGTTTTATGTTTTATCTAAAACATAAATCTCGGAGTCAGAAATAATGTCCAGGCTTCTAGCTTGAGGAATTAAATGATAATGAGTCCTATCACATTAAATGGAAGAGGAGGCAGTCTGGAGACATGTGACATTTGACTGCCTTTGTGGCATTTTTTAGCTTGGCTGTCTCCTCCCACTAGGTGGCAGAGATCATCTCATTCATCTCTGTGTTTTCTATGTTCTCAGCACCCAGCACAGTGCCTGACACAGAGCAGGTGCTCATGAATATTCATTGCATGTAATTGTCACCCTGAAATTCATTAAGGAAGGGACTCCTTTTTAAATCCATGTCCCCCTGGCACCCCACCACTGCTATTATGATATTTATCACATTGTACTGTAATTTCTGTTTACTTGTCTGATTCCTTACAAAAACAATGAGCCCCCCCCGCCCCGCTTCATAACCAAATCATCGGCACAAAGTGGGTGCCCAATAATATTTGCTAACTAACTAAACGACAGATTGAGTCTCTCCCCAGTACACTGCAGCATCCTACTCCTGACCAACCAACCTTCAGAGCAGAAAGGCCAGCCATTCTGTGGGGCTCATTTTCTCTGGCTCAATCACTTCTCAGCTTTCTCGGTGTCTGTGACTCACTGCCTCAAGGGTAGCTCTTTGATCTCTACCATCAGCTACTGCCACTAAGGATTTGGGTCATTGTCGCCCCGTCTCTCTACAATAGCAATAGCAAGTAACTATTGCTAAGACAAATGTGTGTCTGCAGAATTTTGCTCTGCTGCTCTGTTTGTGGATAGATGCTCATGAGGAAGGATGATGGGGAGTTGATCAAATAAACAATAAACAAGCCTAGGGTCCTTCCAGGCTGAAATGAGGTTGGATGAAACGGACGAGAACATGGAGGCTTGAAAGAGGAGTTCTCTAGGAGCACATGGAAGAATGCATGGAGGAGAATGGCATAAAAGGAGAATGAAGAGAAAGATGAGCAGCAGAATGTAGTTTGGAGGGAGCTTAGAATATGATTCAACATGATATATTATTAAATTATTATGTTCGTAATAATAGCTATTAGTTGAATGTCCCAAATGTCCCAGGTCGTGTGCCAAATGCTTTACGTGCATTATCTCATTTACCCTTCACTAGAATTCTATGAGTTAGGTGCTAAGGAGTTTGGACTTTCATCTTGTTTACCCTGAGGGCATGGATATCCATTGATAACTTTGGAAAGAGGCAAGTTGCATGGTCAGATTTGTGTAGGGCCTGCTTGTGGAATGCTGCATACAAAAAAAGGGAGATGTTGGGATTAGGAAAACTGAGCTATCAGTCCATGGGGACACCAGGCCAGAAAGAAAAGAAGAGGCCAGAATCTGTAAGGAAATTAAAGACAGACATCATGGAAAGCAGACCTGAACCAGGGCAGAAGCCTGAACTAGGATTAAGAATAAGTTTGGAAGGAGACCAGGAGGAGTTCCTATTGGATAGTTTGAGTTTCAGGCATTTACATCCACTGATAGTTGGCTATGAGAGTCTGATACTTCCAGGAGAGCTCCAGGGTAAAGATACAAATTTAAAATCGACAGAATGTAGATGGCAGTTAATTCCATGGAAATGTATCCCCATTCAGGACAAAGAGCTGGGCTTACTAGGCCCTTTATCAGCCAGCGCTTGCTTACCTTTCAGGAATCATCCCTCAGTGCCCCCCGCTCCCCAGAGTTATTCTCCCCTCTGGCCATACTGTAATTCTTGGGTTTCCCCAGCTAGATCTCGCTGGTCCACCTGCAGGCCATTTCTTGGGCTCTCCCTGCTAGTTCTAGTTTAGAACTGTCTCTTCCCTACCCTCTCCCACTTGGCTAACTCCTATATATCCTTCAGATCATATTTAAAGATCAAGCTTTATTTTTTTTTAATTTTTTAAATGTTTTTATTTATCTTTTTTGAGAGAGAGAGAGAGAGAGAGAGGAGAGACAGCGTGAGCAGGGGAGGGTCAGAGAGAGAAGGAGTCACAGGATCTGAAGACAAGCTCCAGGCTCTGAGCTAGCAGTCAGCACAGAGCCTGATGCGGGGCTCGAACCCACGAGCCGTGAGATCATGACCTGAGCCGAAGCCAGAGGCTTAACCAACTGAGCCACCCAGGCGCCCCTTAAAGATCAAGCTTTAAATTGCTTGCTGGTGAGAAGGTTGATGCACTAAGTCCAGGAGAACATATGGCTATCCTGTGCTTCCTGCAGCCCACAGGCACACCATCACTTTCCTCCTCCTGCTCCAGTTGAAGATTGGATAGCAGGGACAAGACCTTGCCAATGCTTCCCGTGATTTCTTAATAAATTTACTTAGGGAAGCCAGATCCAGACAGTTCACTGGCCTCAGGGCCTAAGAACCTCAGGCCAGGCCCTTTCAGTACTATTTTGGGAAGACAAAGGGGTAAAGAGAGATCATCCAAGTCAGCCTGCCCCTGCACCGACATTAGGGCTTCTGCACATTCATTCTTCCTTCATTTAGTAAGCACATAGGTTTGCTGTATCTTAGATGCTGTTACCTCAGAGAAGCCTCCCTGACCTCCAGACTGGGGAAGATTCATCCTGTTTGCTTACCCAGACCCTGTGCTCATTCCTGTCCTATCATTGCTCACACTGTGTTTTTATTACCTATCTCTTCCACTAGTCTGAGAGTTTCTTGAGAAATATTTGTTTAATAAATGAAATAATTGTGCTCCCACTGTATGTCGTGCTCCACGAGGGGCCGTGGAGCTACCAAGTTGATGAGGACAAAGACCCTACCTTAAACAGCTGCCAATCTAGGACTGGAGATCATCTGTTTCATTTCAATGAATTACCATAGATCATTTTGTCGTAGTAACAAGTGCTTTTCAAGTCTTGGCATACACATAATTTCCTTTGATCCTCAGAGCAGCCTTGAGGGAGGTGGCAGATAAGGCAGAGATAAGTTCCCAGACTTTAGGTCCCAGGAAGAATGGGGGATGGGGGCAAGCGGACTGCCATCTTTGTTGTCACAAGTTCACCACCTGAAAGAACAGAGACAGAGGCCATGGGATTCCAGCAGATCTTTTTTCTCTGGGATTCCTAAGGGGCAGAAGTTTGGCTGTGGGGCCAGGTCTTACTCCAGCCTTACTCCATCTTGAGGTCAGTGCCCTCCCTGGCCATTGGGCATGTAGGATCTCCCAGACCTATTGCTCTCCAGCCTGAGAAAGAGACTGAGGAGGTCTAGCCTAGGAGAAGCCACTGGCTGGGCTCTGACTTGAGCTCCTGGCCCAGCCAGGACAGGATGGACCCCAGTGTAAACCGGATTCGCCTTGTAAACAGCTGAGCAGCTGGGCTCCATCTTGGCAGGGGAGCCCCAGCAACATCCCAGCAGGACAGCCCCAGCCCAGCAGGGCATTGTCCAAAGAAAAAGGTGGGGAAAAAGCTGAGTAAACAAAGAGGGCTGGCCAGTTTTTCAGTCTCCGACTTGTTATTTCAGCCGGACAGTGGCTGTGCTGACTGTGGGGCTCCGTGGGGCTGGGCTGACCTAAAGTCTGAGTAATCTTCCTCACCACATCTCCTCTCTTCTCCCTCACCTCAACTCACTCTGCCTTCTCTCCTCTAGGCTCACTTCTGGGAAAGGGGCCAAAGATGGAGACTGCAAACAAGTGAGGGCAGGCTCAAAGAGCTGATGGGAGGACAAGGAATTGGGCATTTGCCAAGTTCCCAAGCTTCCATGGGGGTGTGTCCAAGGTGCTATGAGAACATAAAGCAGAGGTCCAACCAGTCAAGACAGTTAGAACCACATTGTCTTGGACACCCCCACTCTGGATCTGCAGAGCGGGATCACCCTAACTTTGCAATGATCTTGATCCTGAGGTTCCATTTGGAACCCTAGAACTGTCCTTCCTATCAGGTGTCACATCCCAGCCATCCCCAGTCACTGCCCAAGTACAAGCCCCTACACTCTTCTCCCCAGTGTTTTCATCCCAAAGTGCTCTGCACCCCTCTCCTTACCTACTGCCACCCATTATCCTCCCAGCTTTTCCCTGCCACCTAAAGCCACCAATAAATTCTGCACAATCCCCACTTCTGAATATTCTACTTTCCACCCTGCCTGAAATGCAGCTCTCTGCAAAGGTCACATCTATGGGTCTACACCTCCTGTCAGCAGAGGCTACCCACTCTCCTAAATCCCAGCTTTGTGCTCCTCTCCTGTGCCACTTTCAGGCTGTCTCTAGTCTACCCTCATGTAAAGAGAAGATCCCTCTTCCCTTCAAGCTCTTGACATTTCATCAAACCACTTACCTTTGCTATCTTTGTCATCTACTGGCTTCTTTGTTGTTCTCTACATGTACACCTGTATCAGTCTTCCCTCCCCACTTCCTTCCCTCATCTTAGGGGATCTCAGAGCCCATGAAGTGGTGAGCCATCCAGTCCTCCCAGTTCTCGGGGCTTGGCCACCTCAGCTTCAGTGGTTTTTACCACCACTTTATTTGTCCATCCCTCATCCCATGTCATTCATTCATTTAACATGTGTTTATTAAGTGCCTACTCTGTGTTCTCAGCACTAAAGATAGAGTACTCTACAAAACCCTGTTGTTACCAGAGAGCTTTGATTTTTGAGGCAGGAAACTAAAATAATGAAAAAATACCAGGTGATTAGAGTGATCAATACCATGAAGGAAATAAACAGCATGCTAAGATGGGGAATCATGGTGAGAGGGACTCCTCTACGTAGGATGGTCAGGGAAAGAATTCATTCATGACATTTGAGCTCAGAACTGATGGATGAAGTGGAGTCAGACATGCAAAGAAAGGTTTCAAGAAAGGAAAGAAGCAGAAGTAATCAAGGACCTGATAAGGAGGCCAGAATAGCTAGAATGTATTAAGGGGAAAGTGGTACAAAAAGAAGTCAGAGAGGCAGGAAAGGACCAGGATATGTAGAGCCTTGTAACCTGTGGCAAGAAGTTTGGGTTTACTGTAAGTACAATGGGAAGCTATTTGAATGTTAAGTCAATGGATAAAACTGCATTACCTCTGAAAATGTCCACTACAGCCACCTATAATTTCCTGTCTCTCACACCTAGACTCCCATTTCACTTCCTACCCTCCTCCCACCAGAGGGGCAAGGACAGCATCCACCAAGTTCCACCCTTGTATCCCTGGCCCATGGCTGGTTCCCAATAAGTGTTGTCTGCATGAGGGAGTGAATAATCAAATAAATTACAGTTGAATATCTTCCCTTTGATCTTACCAAGACATCCCATACCCAATTCTAACGTTTTCTCTCCCAGTGTATTGGCACACCCTGCTCATTATTTCTTTACCCTGACTCAACCTCTGCCCTCTTTACTCACCAGTGCTCCTCAAGTCCTGTGCACCTGTCCTGGGACACGACTTAGCAAAACGCTAACCCTGGATCATTTTCACAATCTGTCCCTACATCCATGGCTGAGAGCTGGTGAACAAAATGACATACTTCTACATCATCTGTGTGTTGGTGTTGACTCTCTTCTATCCTTCTACCACTCTTGCTTCCTGTTTTACCTGGAAAACCAGGGTACCTGATGTCCCTCAACTTTGAGCCTCTCCCTTCAACTCTACTCAAACCCTTTCTCCTCCCCTTCTCTCTTCCAGAGACTGACCCCTTCTTGTTTCAAACCAAGCTTCTCTGCCTGCATCCAGGTCCCCTCGTGATCTGACTTCTACTTTTCCCTTCTCATCTCCCTTTCTTCTATGCCTCCTCCTTTAACATCAGACCATGCTATATACAGTAGCCAGCACAGCTAATGTTTATTGATACCTTATTATGTATCTGTCTCAGTGCTAAGCACTAGACATATGTTAACTCATTTCATTATCACCAAGACAATATTACAGTGTATTACTCCATTCTCTAAAGGACTATACTATGAATACTGTGCTATAACTATCCCCATTTTGCAGATGAAAAAATTGAGGCACAGAGAGGCTCAGTAAGTTACCAAAGTCACATAGCCAGTACATGGTAGATTTAGGATTCAAATCTAGGCAGTCTGACTACAGAATTCATGCCTTCTGCTCTAATATTTTTCTGCTGAGCACACCCTTTGCCTTTTCTTTGCCTAATTTCTAGTCATCCATGAAGACTGAGCTCAGAATGATTCGCTCCAGGGAACGTTCCTTTACCACCCTTCTCCAATCTCTCTCCCAGCCTTCTAGTTCTACTGCTACCAATAGATAGCATGTAGTAGATGCCTGATAAATTTTTTAAAAACAGCGTTATTGAGTTATAATTCATATGCCATACAATTTAAAGGGTGCAGTTTAATGTAATTGGGGTTTTTAAAAAGTGTATTCACAGGTCTGTGCAACTGTCACCAGATTCTAATTTTAGAACATTTTGTCTCTCCTAAAAGAAACCCCATTAACAGGCAACCTCTCTCCTCCTCGGCCCTAACCCTGAGCAACCACTAAACTACTATCTCTATAAATTTGCCTATTTGTATCAGTGAAATTCTTTAATAATATATAGGCTTTTTTTGTGACTGACTGCTTTCATTTAGCATGTTTTCAGTTTATCCATGCTATTGCATATGTCAGTACTTCCTTTCTTTTTACCACCAAATCATATTCCATTGTATGGATCTAACATATTTTACTTATTGGTTCATCAGTTGAAGGGCATTTGGGTTGTTTCCACTTTTTGGCTCTGATGAATAATGCTGCTGTGAAATTTCACATAAATGTTTTTGTACAGAGGATGTTCTCAATTCTCTTGTGTATATACCTCAGAGTGGAATTGCTCTGTCATATGGTAACTCCATATTTAATATTTTTAGAAACTGCCAAGCTATCTTTCAAAGCAGCTACACCATTTTACATTCCCACCAGCAAATAATGAGGGTTCTAGTCTCTCTGCATCTTCACCAACGCTTAGTATAGTCTTTTTTGTTATGGTCTTCTTGGTGAGTACAAAAGATTCTGATAAATGTTTTTTAAGCTAAATATTAGTCCAGGGTTTTTAGGAAGGTTGACACTGGAGTTATGTCCCAAAGGGCAAGAAAGAATTTAGCAGGTAAACTAGGATTTAAGACAGCTGGCTGCCAGGCAGAGGGGATATTTTCTCTCTGCTGGCTCTGAACTATGGAATTTCACAAAAGACCTAAAACCATATTGATGAGACCTGCAGAACACACAACTCTAGGAGGAAAAATGACTGGATCAGTGTATCAAGTGATCTTGATTGGCTCGAATAATGGGTAGCGACTTCCAGCCAGATGAAGTGCAACCAGGATAAATATTTGATTTTGAGTACATGTAGAAGGAAGGCAGGCAAAGCTAGAGAAGCTCTGGGGGATCTTTGGTAGTAAATTCAGAAGAATCCAGCAAGTGCTCTACCTTACCCCCAACTATCTGGTATCATTTAGATGCCATACCAATTGAGGGGACAGTTAGGCTCCACTTTGCACTGATCAGACCCACCTGGAGGCCTATTCCCAATTCGGGAAAATAGACAGTCGACAAATCGAATCAAATCATGCCCACACCGAGCTTGATTGTTTTCCAAGAATGACATGTTCCTATTATTTAGCACCCATGACCTTCACAAGTGTCCTAGGAGTGGGATAATAATAATAGCCAATATTTATTGAGTGCTCACCGTGCTCAACTTTCTTTGTTCTAAGTGTTTTACATGTATAACATCACATAATCCTTGCAACAATGCTAGGGTAGGTGAATTATCTGCATATTTCAAATGAAGAAACAGGTACAGGGGGTTAAGTAACTTGGCCAAGGTCACACAATTAGTGAGCTGTTAGACCAAGATTCAAACCCAGGTAACTGAAGTGTCTGAGCAAGCCTAAGATATGGAGACTCTGGGAATCAGCACTAGTTGCCACGTAGGCAGCACAAGGCGAGGTCTAATTCTCTGCCTAGACTTGGGGAGCCCCACTCTGAGCCAGGATACTTGAGGTCTGATGCTGTGGGGCCTAAGAAGGGGGTAGCTCCCTCACTGAGACAAGCAGCCTCTTACATGTGGGCTTGTGTGTCCGAGCATGAAGGGCAAGAATGGAGACAGACTGCATGCTTGAAGCTTTTTACTAGGATTTGGGGCACTTAGTTCTGGGCACTCATCTGGGACGAGGAGCTATTTGTGGACAGTGTTTACTTTTTCTGCCCTTTATCCTACAACCTCTGCTGACCTCCTCTGACTGAATAGGTCTCCACTGAGGTCCTGACCTATGCTTGGACCACATCCTGAAGAATCTGTTCCAAGGAGGAAGTTGTTGCATCCTCTAGTGTTATGATAAAGAAACTGAATCTCAAAAAGGTGAAGTATCTTATTCAAGTTCATATCACTATTAAATAATGAGGATTTTGAACCTTGGGCTCTGACTCTGGATGATTGCCCTTTTCTCCTTTATCATACAGATTCCCTTTGCCCATCATGACAATAGAAAATGGGCATAACATCCTCAGTGGAACAGAACTGGAGTGTCTATGGGTCATGATATGTGAAGTTGGGTCACACTGGGAATCATCAAATGGACTAGAAATGCTCAGCCCGGAGAAAAGAAGACTCCAGGGAACATTGTTAGTGTTTTCAGATTCCCAAAAGGCTATTGTGTAAAACAGAGATCAAACCTCTTCTGTCTGAGGCCAAGGGGTTAAACACAGACCAGTGGGTGGAACTTTCAGGGAAACAGATTTTAGTTCAAGCTGTGTGTGAACTTTCCAAACAGCCAAAGCTCTCCAGAGCATAAATGCTTCCTGGAGATATCTGGAGTCTCCTGGCCTTGGAGGGGTTTAGGCAGGCCACCTGTCAGGAATATTGTAGAGATAAGTTAGACCATGGGAACTATGAGGATTTAAACAGAAGAGTCGGGTTCTCGGCTCCAAGTCCAGCTTCTCCTGGCCTACAGAGCTCTGGAAGCCTCTGAGCATTACACTTGCCACCTGGTCGGCTTTCTCTGATTATATGTCCTTTCTTCCCGAAGTCTCCTCTGGCTTCTTCCAAAAGGAAGAAAGGGAGACCAAGGGGAGGAGACCAGCATGCCTAGGGCCTGTTTCTACAGGACATCAACTTCTGGGCGGCTGCATCCTCCAGGTCTTGCTTTTTCTCTGATGCTGGGTAGACCTTCCTAGACCAGGAAGTTGAGCCAAGACAAGGTCTAGAGCCAGAGTCTGAGCCAACTTCGTGGGAGAAAAGTTTATCTGTGTTCAAGAACTAAGGTCTGGGGCCAAACCCTGGCCGAGAGAGGGAGTGTCTTAAAGGACTGCCTGTCTGGGGCTGAGGAGGGAAGGCCCATTTGATGACATCTTCATTAGGATTTTCCTCTCGTCATACAGGCTCTGCACCACACTCACACACATATATAACTATTGGAAAAACGATTTTAATACCCATGGCACATTGTCCTTGTGTGATATAAAATCCAATGACATGTGGCATTTGGAAAAGGTCACTTCTCCCATCAGGATTCATTAGCCTGTTTCAGCCTCTATGCCTGCAGGATGGGTCCCAGCTGCCTGTCCCCTGCAGTAGGGCCAGCTGGACAGGTGGAACCCACAGGAACCCTCCCTGGAGAGCAAAAGGACTCCGCAGGGTGCTAGCCAAGGAATCCTTGCTTTGCCCTAGCTCTTTCCCACGCATGCCTGAGGAGGAGGGGCCTTGGTATCCAAAGGAAATGAAGTCTCTGGCCAGACAACCATGACTTCCATATCTGGAGTACATGGAAAGAGAAAGGATGGAACATAGCCTAAATGTTTTCTTAAGAGTATCATCCTTTGGGCAGAGGGAAGGAGACTTAAGGAGCTCTGCAGAGAGACCTGGGGATATAGAGTGGATGCTCTGAGGCAATGTGGGGGAAGAAAAAGGCCAGGGAGGCCACAGTGGGCAGGATCCTGGGCCTTCCTTTGGGGGCCTGGATCAAACCTAGGATCTCCTGGTATTCATCCATTCCCCTTTGACAAAACTGGGCCCCAAACTGGTCTCCTTAGTCCACACTTGTGTTCTTTATGTTCTTGGATTTCATCTCTAGGATGAAGCAGCTGGGCCCAATAGGCAGGTCCATGAGAGCAGGCAGTATCCGTCAGTGCTGGCATTGGTGGGACCAGGGAACAAGCCAGTCGGTACCAGCATCTGTGCCTCCTCCGCTCCCTGTGTTTGATCCATGCCTGTGCTGCGTCTGCATGAAACACACAGCACTCACCTTGGGAGGCCATCTCCTTACCAGTTAAATGGGAGCTGCCTGATCCTTGGTCTCTGGGGTGGTTTGTTTGTAGGGATCTACCAACAGATCAGAGAGGAAGTCTAGTTTCAGAGTAGAAGAATGAGGACAGTCAGAGAGACGGCTTTGAAAACACTGGAACTGGGGGCCAGTGAGCTAGGATGAGGGGAACTAGAAAGAGATACTTCCTGACAGAAAGCCTGAGAAACTAGCACCCCAGTAGAAGCAGAGGGAGCTGGAGCCTGGACTTTGTGTCGGTTTGCTCACACACTCATGTGCACCTTCTTAAGTATATGTCCTTGGACTACAGTATTTAGAGGCTGAGAAAAGGCAGGACCTCCAGCAAGGAGACTAAGAAGGAATGTCCAGTGGAGGCAAGAAGAAAACAGGACAGCGTGTTGTGACAGAAATCAAGTAAAACAAGTGTTCAGCGAAGAAGGGGTGAGCCACTGTGCTAAAGTTGCTGCCAGAAGAGGAAGACAAGGGTGACTGAGACCTAACTGTGTGAACTGGCAAATGTGATGACACCGGCCATCCAGGCAAGAGCACGTTCAAGAAAGGATGGGAGAGAAGGAAGAGAAAATGATAAATATAGACAGCTCTTTTGAGGAGTTTTGCTCCCAAGAAGCAGATATAAACATTTACGCAAAGATTCATTTATTCGTCTGAGAAACATTCATTGAGGCCCTAATCTCTACGAGGTTCCATACTAGGCCCTATGTACCCAGATGTAAGCAGCACAACCTTTGACCTTGGCAACCTCACAGAGTCACGGGGGAACAGAAGAGATGAAGCCTCAGTTCTCTCACTGACAATTGTAGCTTCATTTTCCTAACTATTCAAATAGAGATACCGAAATCCCTGCCTTCTCTGCTTATGGTACTCGGCATGTCACAGACTTTTTAAACTGCCTGAATTCCAAATGTTTTGACCTATTGTCACACCAGGTGGTCACACTAGGTTCTAATTTTTGATTTAGAAAATGTGGTCATTATGGGATTGTTGTGAGGATCAAACAATGAATCACATGGAAGTATTCTGTGACCTGCCAAGTGCTATATCAGGACAAGGCATTATTCAAACTGGCTTAGACTAGACAGGCAGGCTTGGCCACTCCTTTCTCTGTGTTTCCCGAGTAACTTGCACATCTCTCCTTCCCAGCACTGGTCTCCCTGCATTTTCAGTGTATGTTAAGGTATGTGCCTTTCACACCAAATTGTGTGTGACACAGGGCCTGGCACACAGTGTAACTTCTCAATGAAGATTTATTGGATTTCTGAATGAATGGACAAATGGTGAGGGGACATAGACGAATAAACAGCAAATTACGATGTAAGACAGAGGAAAATGATCGTTACCATAGCTGTCATGTATTGAGGACTAGTGCTGATTTCTTCACATGTGTCACCTCACAGCTTTTTTGCAGCGACACTAAAGTGTAGATAGTATCTTCCCTCTCTTACAGATGAGGCTCTGAGATATTAAATGACTTGCCCAAGACGCAAAGATCCTGAGAGCCTGGGAGACTTAGCTCACTCCAGCCTACCGGAGGGTTACAGAAAGGGTCCTTTGGCTCTTGGACTGTCCCTCTTCTGGTTCTCTCAATTCAGAGCCCAGACAACTGGCCATGAACCCACCACTTAAATCTCCCCTCCCTCACCCGGCCAGGCCAGGCCAGGCTAACCCCAAGCAGCCACTAGGGAAGGAGCTGCCCAGAGCATTCATTCCTCTTTTACAGCCCTTGTCAAACTCCAAAGCAAGTCGTAAATTCATTAACCTCGAACGGATTAAGCTGCACAGCTTA
The DNA here is from genome assembly GCF_006229205.1 of Suricata suricatta. NCBI lineage: Eukaryota > Metazoa > Chordata > Mammalia > Carnivora > Herpestidae > Suricata > Suricata suricatta. Next base: position 107,694,719 of record NC_043707.1, on the reverse strand, counting down.
CTTAGCACCATAAACAAGATCATTGGGATGTTGATTTTCCCCTTTTATTGCTTCACTCAAGGAGAGCATAGCTGTGGCTTCAGCTCTGGAAAGAGGGTTGGCTCCCCTGGTCAGGGTGTAGGATGCTGGGGAAATGCCAGCTGCCTGTCCCTTAGTAGTTGCCAGCACCCAGCTAGACTCGGGCTTCGGGCTCAGGTACCTGTAGCCCAAGAGTTGCCCTCCCCCACCCCTTGTCCTGGTACAGCCAGAGGTGGCTATTTCTAATCCAGCCACCCAAGCTCCTCTCTCTGGAGTTGGCACTAAGCATCCTGAGGGAAGGTTCAGGAAAGAAAGTCCAATGCCCACCCTCCAGGTCACTGGCTGTCCCAGCAAAGATGGTATTAAGGAGGCATCTCCTCCCGGCTCTCCAGCCCCTGGGGTTTCCTCCAGCTCAGCCCCTGCCCTGGTGAGGCCACCATTATCTGTTTAACTCATCTCTCTCTCTCCAGCAGAGTAACGTCCCTCCTGGCCAGGAATTGTCCCTTCTCCTGGGGCCTGGGATCCTATTTCCTCCTGTCCTCTCTGAGGCCTGGCCTCCCTCCAAGAGCCCCAACCCTTTCCCGTGCACTAAAACAAAACACACGTTAGTCATTATCCAGACCCTGTGCCCCCTCTATCCTCCCTTCAAGTTTTTGAACGGGTCATCCACACCTGACACCCATCCAGCCCCCTTTCCCTCCCACTAACTTCTTAGACCACCGCAGCTTTCCCTATGGCCTCTTCCTAGACCCTGCTTTTGCCAAGGTCAGCAACTAATCTATCAAGTCCAACAGGTGCATTTTAGCCTTTTTTTTTGTACTCCTTTCCTCAACAGATACTTATGGGTTCCTAGATGCTGGTGATACAATAGTTAAAAAAAAAAACAAAACACCAGAATAAAACTGAGACCCTAAGAGGTTCAGTATAGCAAAGTGGTTATAAGTACAGACTGCCCTCCTGCCTCTGCCACGTACTGAGCTATGTGACCTTGGGCAAATTTCTTAACCTTTCTGTGTCTGTTTTTCCAATCTCTAAAATGGCATAATTGTAGTAATACTGTGAAGGTGATTGTGAGGATGAAGTGGATTATAAAGGTAAGGCCTTTAAGTTAGTTCCAGGCAAATAGGAAGAACTCCATTTTCTCTTTAAGTAACTTGCCTCGGGGTGTGGGGCACCTGGGTGGCTCAGCCCATTAAGTGTCCAGCTTCAGCTCAGGTCATGATCTCACAGCTTGTGTGAGTTCGAACCCTGCGTCGGGCTCTGTGCTGACCGCTCAAGCCTGAAGCCTGCTTCAGATTCTGTCCCCCTCCCTCTCTGCCCCTCCCCTGCTAGCGCTCACTCGCTCTCACTCGTTCTCTTTCAAAAATAAATAAACATAAAAAAAAGTTAGGTAACTTGCCTAATATCACATGGCCAGCAAGCAGTGATGGGGCCAGGCTTTGATCCTGAATCTACCTGATTCCAGAGCCTTCACTCCTGGTGGCATCACACTACTCCCTGCCTTCCATCTCTGCCTCCACCACCCTGGGCTATTTGGGCTTTGCCTATGATAGTCACCCGGAAAATATTTGCTCAGTATATTAATTTAATCAGGGGATTAAGTGTTTGGGGAGGCTAGGCAACCTGAACAATAGTTATTTTATGGATGGAAATGAGGTGGAGGAAAGTGAGCCATTTTGAAGAAAAGGTGATGATGCCCAATCTCAGCTTGTTTCATCTGAAGTGAAGGTAGAGCATCTTAAGGGTTCTGTCCTCTGGACAGTTGACAACTCAAAATGGGAGTTCAGGAGAAACATCAAATTAGAGGCAACTTTGGGAGTCACATAGAGGAGGGGAAAGTTGAAGTTCCCGAGGGTAAGAAGATGAATTCTCCAAGAGCAAAGAACACAGGAGTGAGCCTTGAGTCAGGAGGACTAGGAAGAGGAGAGGAGATGCTGCCACCGGGTCAGCGAGGCAGAGGGAGCGACAGAGAGTGGAGGGACCACAGAGGTGAGCTGAGGTGGCAGAGCAGGGGCATGAGGAAGAGCTACCGGTGAGAAGGAGGCCACAGAGGTCCTAGGGTCATGGCTTCCATGGGGCTTTAGTGAGTGGCTGAGGGTGAGGCCATGGTAGTGACACCAGCAGTGATAGGTGCTCCATCCCAGAGGGTGAAGGCCTTTCTTCCTCCAGGGGGCAGATTAGAAGACAGAAGAATCTTAGTAAAGGGGTGTAAGAGTTAACAAAGTCAAGGGAACGGCTGGCCATGTAAGAGGCATTGCACACACGTTGGAAGACAGAGGAGAAAGGACTAATCTGAGGCAAAAGCACAAGAGTGACAGGATCAGACGTGAGGATGGAGTCCCTGCTGAGGCCTGAGAGAACTGGCCCGGAAAGACAGTAGGCACCAGCTTTGGAGAAAAGGCAGAAATTCTGAGACATGAGAAAATGGGAGGAACCAAGTAGGGGCAAATGGTACATGAGCCGAAGAGAAGAGTGACAAACTCCTTTTCCCCGGTCTGCCCAGTACAAGAACAGTGATGAGAACAAGAATGACAATGATGATGATAAAGCCAGTTTATTGAGTTGCCCAACTTGGGAAGCACAAATATGAAATCTTTTCCCTCTCTACCAACTATACCTTCTTGAATACCCTTTCTCTGACAGGTAGTTGATCCCTTAACAACATGGGCAGACTCTTCCCTAATTCCCAATGACTTTTAATTTTTAAATGTTTGGGCAGTTTTCAATCCCAATTTCATATCTGGCTAAGGCATTTCTCACTTAGTTTTTAGTCTCCCTTCTATCACTTTGCAGGGACCCAAGGGACATGTCTGTCTCTGGAATATTCTCTCCCATTCTGAACCAGCCTCAAGCTCCTCTGGATGGAGAAGAGGGAGGAGGGGTGAGATGGCCTCTCTTACCCCGCCCCCCAGGCTTCCGTAGCACCCCTTCTCTGATAGATTTAGTGTTTCCCTGGCCAACAGCCGGGGCACTAGGGCTCTGTGTAGAGCTCAAATAACTTAACCTGCCAGAGCCTTAGTTTGCTTCCTCTTCTATAAAATGAATAACACTGCTTCAACCTTACAGGATTGGTGTTAAGGATTAGACAGATGCCTGTAAAGCACCTAATACACAGTATTCCACAAACCGCTCTACAAACAGAACTCCCCATTACTGAAGGCATGAGCAGGATAGCTCCTGGGCATGAATGTGCGCTTGTGTCTCTGTCAAAATGTGTGCATGTGTACCTGTGTGTGCAAAAGAGAGTTATGTGTGGGCTGGAAATGGGGCACCCTTGTGAGTCAGCTATTGTGTGTGTCATTGCCTACAGCTGACCCCAGAGCTGTAAATCCTGCCTCCATGCCGGCTACAGTGAACACTTTATAGCCGAAGGTCAGGCCCATGAATCATAAGTGGGGCTGGCAGGAAGCAATCAGACCGGGCTGGGTGGGTCCAGGCCAGGCTGGGGAGCTGGGCTGGAGGAGTTCCCAGTATCAAGACCACTTGGAGAGGAACCCTGGGCATATCCTTCAATCCCAGATCTCTGGGAGCCCAGAGGTTCTCAGTAGTTTCCCTGGACCCTCCACTGGTAGGGGGACCTTCTCTAGGCAGCACCACCCACGCAGGGGCTGTGAGCTGAGGTCCTGCCTTCCCAGGACAAGCCTCTTCTGTCTTCCGGACAGCAGCATTGCTGGGCAGTGCACTATATACTCAGGCTTTGGGGAATGCGGGTCCTGAGACCTGGGCTCTCAGCTTAGTGGATGGGGAGCACCCAGCCCTTTGAGCCAGATGCTTTTATTTCTTCTTTTCCTTTCCAATCTGTCTTGGGGAAAGTGGCCCCAATAAGGCAGCCCTTTCACTCTGAAACCTTTTTATGACTCCAGTCATAATTAACTTGAGTAATAAAATTTTTCAAATCCAAATAGATATAATTAACATTTAATGCCCCTGGTTGGTGCTGGTGGCTGGGCCCATTAAGAGCGCAGTATTGATTGAGAAGGTGAGCCAGCTGGGCCTGCTGCTGGACCAGGGGGCAGAGGGAGCTGGAGCCCAGGGCTGCCCGTGGGCTGGGCCCCAGCCCAGGTGTGAGGGGGGTGGCAGGTGGCCGGTCCCCACTCCTGCCTGCGGAACCAGGTTATGAAGAGTACCAGGGCTGGGCCGACTCGTCTCTGCCTTCCATCCCGGTAGCCCTCCCACCTTCAGACCCTGTGATCCCAAGCCTCCTTTACCATCACACCCTTCTACCCAGCCCACCTGCTGCCCTTCCTGTGCCTGTGGGCTGCCTCCTCTCCCAGAATTCATCAGGCTCCCAGAAGTCAAGGCCATGTCTTCTCCCTTAGGAGCCCCCAGGCTTCAGGCAAACCCTCCCCACTATTTCTCCTTTCAGATTTATTCTGCCAGGCTGTGTGCTTCAGGCTGAACTCCACACCCCACTGGTCAGATAAGAACCTTAGCTGACTCCCCTACTTACCTGATATCCCTACCTGCAACCAAACTTTACATTCCCCACCCTCCCCTCAGGAAGCTAGAGAGTAGGAGAGGAGGAGAGGATTCCTTTGAATCCCAGCCGCCCCCCCCACTTCCCTGCTGTGTGACCTTGCACAAGTCCCCAAGCTTCTCTGAGCCCCACTGTGCTTATCTGTGAAATAGAGATAACAAGAATATCTACCCCCTAAAGGTGGACTAACGTCAATCTTAACCTCACTTACACTTCCCAAGCATCCCAAGTGATGGAGATTACTGTCTCCATTTTCCATGTAACAAAACAGGCTTAAGGGAGACAAAACCCCCATCCCTGTTTCTTATACTTCTGTCTCTCCCAATAGTTAAAGTTAACATATATTTATAAATAACACATAGGCTGGAAACAAGAGGATTCTAGAGTAAAGCCCCTGCATTCAGGGAGCTCCTAGTCTGGAGGGGGCAGAGCCAGGAAGGGACTGGGAGGGATGGACAGCACACACTGGGACTGGTATGTGTGGCTCTGTGACCATGGGGTGCTGGCCCACGGTCTGGTCCTCAGAGAATGCCTTCTCTGTGGTAAGCCCTGAGCTGGGGAGCAGGCACCTGGTGCCAGGATTCACAAGTGTAGTTTACAACATCCCAGTTCATCCACTCAGCATGTTAGGACCAGCGTCCTGAGCAATCACTCACATGATGTCCTTTGGTGGGGTGGGCAGCCCAGGCCCTGCTGGGCAAGGAGAGTCTAGGTAGGGGGCTGAATTCCTTCCTCTGTCCGTCTTTGCTCCTACTCATCTGCCTGCTGCTCGGCTTACAGTCCCTGTGTTCTGTCCTGGTGGCTCAGTCAGAGGCCGGGTCTCCCAGGGCCAGGGCTGGGTTGAAGGTATGGAATAGGAGTAAGGAGGTTGGAACATGAGGTTTGGAGTCAGAGAGATCTGGTCTTGAAACCTACCTTAGCATTATTAGCCACGCATCCCTTTGGGCAAGTGCCTTACTCTTGCTCTCCATGAATTGTGCATTCCCCATTCTTCAAGGAGCCTCCTCTCATAGGCACCTTTCCAGCCTTCAGGAGCCCCATGTTTCCTCAAAGTTTCACCAGGGCCTGCTATAGGCCACATCTTGCACTGAACTTAAATTCCCGCCAGTCTCTGCTTTCTCCAGTGCCCCCTCCTGGGTGTTTGTTTCTGGCAGGCCAGGACCATTCTCAGCACCTCCTGTGTTCCTTGAGCCCAGGTGCCCACCCCTCCCCCCACCGCACCCCCACCCCCAGCGGGGAGCAATGCTGCTGATGCCACGGCTAGTATAGGAAGGCTGGGGTGGGCGAGAGCTCACCTCTCTACCGGTCCCTTCATTTGACATCACTCACTGTGCCAGGCCCCTCTGAGAAAATAGAAAAGTATAATTAAAATGTGACAGGGAAGGTTTGGAGGCTTTGGGGACACATAGTCTAGCCTAAAGATTCGAGTAGTCCCACTTACCAGAAGAGTTCGCCTTGAAGTTCACCATCCAGGCAGAGGGAACAATACATGTAAAAGCCCAAAGGTGAGAGAATATGGCCCATTTGGGAAACTGAAAGAATTCGGTGTGGCCAGAAGCATGGTGTACACGGCGGAAAGTGGGAAGAGACGAGGCTGGCTGGCAGTGGTTTACACATTCGTGCCCCTGCAGGCCTTGCTGAGGAAGCCAACTCTGCAAGTCCCAGCTCCATTACATGCAGCCGTGGGGCTTCAGGTACCTCCCCTGACTCCTGTCACTCCCCCTTCGGTAAAACGGGGATAATAATCCCAGCTCCCTCCATGTGCAAGGGTCAAACTGCTTCATGCTGGGCCAGGGCTCGCCTTGTGAGAGTGACAGACGTGGCCAAGATGTGTCCTTCTACAGAGGACTCTTCCAGTTGTAAGCCTCAATGCCCTGCCTAAAGACTGAAGGGGGTCAATAGCATGGTCTGTAGGTCTTCCTAGCTCTGAAATGCCAATGCCGTGTTCCTTCCTGGCTCACAGCACATCCTTGGCTCCTAATGCCTACAGAATGAAGGCCCAGGGGAGTCCCCCACACCGCCGCGGCCTGTATCACCCAGGCCCCATTACTCCCTCCATCTTCCCCTACTCCAGCCCTGCTCTCCAGCCCTCCTGGGCTGTCTCCTCTCCTCGGTCTTGGTTATTGTTCCACCCTTCCTTCTCTTGCCATCCATTCTACACTCCAGACGTCCAGTGCTCCCTCCTCCAGGAAGCCTTCTCCTGCTCTAAGTCCCAAACCCATTCTCCTCCTCCATCCTTCCCACAAGTAGGATCTTCTGTGCCTCACCCTGGAGCCTGGGCTACTCTTCTTTCCACACCCCCAAACATTGGCCCCCTGAATTTTGAGGGTATTACAGGACTAAGTTTAGAACAGCTGGTGATAAAATTGCAAGGAAAGGGAGAAAGGGACAGATGGACCAGTGGACAGAGGGAGAAAGAGCAGAGGGCAGGCTCTCCCTTGAGCCCACCCAGCCTGAGCTGTGGTAGACTTCACTGGATTCCTTTCCTCAGCCCCACTCTGCAATTAGAATTGAGAGCTAAGACTCAGGGGCCCAGGGCTGGTGACTTTCAGCTAGGAGGTGCTGGTGGTGGCGGGGCTTAGAGCCCCAGGGTGCAGCTGGTAACAGGCTGTGCCTGGCCAGGCCTCCCAGCTGCCCCTGCCTCAGGTCCTCTTTGCACATAACCTTCAGCCCAACCCCCCACACAGCTGCCTTCCTCATGACACAGGCCTGTTTTGTCCCCATGACCACTGACCGCTCTGCCCAGGGGAGGGCCAGGCCTGCGTGGAAGGGGCAAAGCTTCCCCAAGGCTCCCAGGCTGTCAGCCTGGTTCCCCTGCACTCCCAGGCCTCCAGCAGACCCCGCCAACCCCCATTCCTCAGCCTGCTTTGGATTCTGTCTCCCTCTCTGCCTCTCCCCAATCTCTCTCTCTCTTTTTCTCTCTCTCAAAAAGAAATAAACATTAAAAAATTTAAGAAAATTTCCCTAAGGTGCTAACTATCCCAGGATACTAGTAATAATAACAACAGCAATAATAATAGCAAACACATGACATAAAGGGCTTATATGTGCCAGGTACTATTCGAACGACTTTATGCATAACCCTGTCAAGTAGCTATTTCTATTCTTTCCATTTTATGGATGAGAAAAATGAGGCACAGGGAAGTTAAGTAATTTTTCCAAGATATTCAAGAGGATCTTTTTATTTACATGGTTGCTGAGAAATGATCTGTAAAACTACAGAGCTATTTTGTAAATGTGGAGGTTCTCTCTAAAGGCAAAGGTAGTTTTCCTAAAGAGAGCTATTTATAAATGAAGAAGGGAGTGCTTTTTAAAGGCAGAAGTGTTTGGCACACGCAGGGGCGTTTTTTTATTACACAGTGCCTCACAGTGTGAGAGGTGCATCTCTGATTGGACCCATCTCCTGCAAGCCAGAGTTGGGGATTCTTCACACTGCGTAGCCCACCAGGGCAAAAGCAAAGTATTCCTATTTTAAAATGCATTCCTTTTTTAAAATCACAAAATGTCAGACAGGAAGGGGCAAACTCTTATAACTTATCACCCCTTATCACAACCTTCTGTTGTGCCCAGGAAGGCCAGATAGGAGACAGGGCTAGGAAAAGAGGAGGGTCTCTCAGAAAAATCTTGATTTGGGGGGGAAAAGCCCTTGAAGGTGTTTTGCTTACTTTGACCCCCCCCAAACATTCACACACACGCATACACACATATGCACACACATACTCTCCTTTTTCACCTGCAATCAGGGCTGAGCTAATAAATATACTTCCTCCCTGCGGTCTCCACATCCTTAAAAATGGAACCATTAGGACAGAGCAGAACACAGAATATGGACAAGACTCGCCCTTTCCCCAGCAGAAAGGGGCCTTCCAGAAAGTGTGTGGAGATGCCCGGTCTCAACTAGACTGGCAAACTGCTTTTTCCCTCTGCCTGGGGCAAATGCCTAAATTCTGCTGCTAAGGCCTAGACCAGCTTGATGAGGCAAACGTTCTCAGATCCTACCGCCCCATTGTCCTGGCTCAAACTGGCATTGAGAAGAAAGTGTGGCAGATGACCAGGAAGATTCTCAGGGAGGCTAAGGGGGGCTTCATTACTCAGGACTGAAGCAATGGATAGTACAACTGTTGCACTTAATGGGGCACAAGAGTTGGACTGAGGTTGGTATCGGGATATAGCAGTGGGAACTGAGGTTATTTGGGGGAATTGGGATTGGATTCAGGTTCAGATTTAAATTCAGGATCTGAGCTAGGTAGTAGGGCTGAGTTGGCTCAGAGGATCCCAAATAGTTACCCATGGCCTCTGGTCTGGGAGCTTTACTGAGGAACTAGGAGTGAAGGTGAGTATTGGCTCTGGAAGGGAGCGCAGGCAGTGTCCCCCAGCCAGGGAGCTGTCCAGGCTACAGCCTTACCATTTCAAAGAGCGGTCCACAGAACAGCAGCGTTAGCTTCACCTCCGAACCCTGTAGAAATGCAAAATCTTTGGGACCCACCCCAGAGATAGCAAATCAGAATCTACACGTTAACATGAATTTCTAAGGGCTCTGGACACTTGAAGTTTGAGAAGCACTGGGAGGCCTTCCTGGCAGAAAAGCCTGGGGTGAGGGCAGGGAGGCCAAAGGGCATCCAGTCCCTAGGCCTACTTCCTGGCCCCCTGCCTTACTCCCCCTCCCAGTGCTGGAGCCACAGCGACACCTACTGGCCATGGGTGCCTAGGCCACCCCCTCCAGGACATCTGGACCCTGTCATCCTGCCCTGTCTGGCCTCTACGGTGAAGCTGGCATTCCTGAGTTCTGGATCCCTGGCTTCCTCAGCTAGGCTGGAGCAGGTGTAGGAGGGCCCAGGGCCTCAGAGTGGGGGCAAGGCTGCGTGCAGTCCAGGGCTCTGAGGCCCCCACGTGCAGAAAGCAGGACAAGTAAGCAGGTGTCCTCTCGGGTACGCAGAGCCCCGGGCACATCCCTACCCTGACGTTCTCTCCACACTCAGCACAGAGCACATGTTTGTCTGCTCTCCACACTGAGGCCCTCAACCAAAATGGACGGGGTGCAGCTTCCGGTCCTAAGCAGCATATATCTGATGCCCCTCAAAGAGGTGGGATTTGAACCTATGTCTGAGCTCTCTTCCTGGAAGCAGACTTTTAGGAACTACAGGTGAAAAGCAACTCAGGGAAGGGGAACAGCTAGGATATTTCTGGTCCAGGGTGGTAGTTGCTGGAGACGGAATTCCCGTGACAGAATTCTAAGTCAAGAGGGAAGTCCCAAATCCCAGTTACTGTTGACACACACCCCGCCCCCTACAGTCTGCTCTCAACTCTGAGAAGGGGTTTGCCTGGGAACGGAATGATTGTGATTGCCCACCGGTGTCTGCCATTAGTGGTGATTAGTTAAAACATCAGAGTCTAAACAGTCAATTGGTTCTAATAATTAATACTATGGCTCAGCTGTGACTGAGAGCGAGCGGCAAGACAGAAAAAGAAGAGAGAAAGGGAGACAGGATTGGTAGTGGAGCCCTCGCTCTCTAGGGACGATTTCTTGACCCACGTGCCAGGTGCTGTGCCAGAGTGACCCCAGCTCCTAATTCTGTGTGCTCACAAGTCATTTTAATACATTACATCACCAAGTTCTCATATTTGCCCCGTTAGTCTCTGCTTTACAGGTAAGAAAAATGAGGTACTGAAAGGAAAAGCTAGTAAATGTTCAGTAGCAGTTGGATGAATGAATGGATAAATAAATGAATGGAATACCCGAAACTGAATTTCAAACCCAGGGTAGCTTGACTCCAGAAACTCTGGGGGAAGAAAGACGGGAGAAATTGCAGAGACAAAGAAAAACCAAGAAAATATACACCCACCCTTCTCTGTCACACCATCTCCCCTTATACACACTCCCTCTTGCACACTCACTCCCCTCTCTAGCACCTGCATGCAGAGATCTCCATCTGGCACCGGCTGTGCTCCCCTTCCCGAGGGCCCTACTCACGCACAGTGTGTCCTCTCAACCCCATCTGTACACCCGCTCTGTCACACACCCGCTTTACACAAGTGTCTCCCACACACTCCCTTAGACCTGTCCCTTTCCCTCTCCCTGCTCACACACAGACCTCCATCTGCCTTTTCTCTGAACCTCTCCCTCTCCATTCCTGTTCACACTCTCTTTCCTTCTCTCTCTGCCAATTGCTCGCTTTCGTTTCTCTCTCACATGCTTCTTCCTCTTTCTCTCACACACACCCACCTCTTTCTTGGGGCCCTGTCTATCCTCTTCTGTGCTGTATTTCCAGCTCTTAGAATATCACTTACCCATAGTAAGCACTCAAAGAGTGTTTGGGAAATGAAATAAACACACCCACTGCTCTCTACCGCCTGCACACACACACACATACACACACACACACACACTCACACACACACACTGTCTCTCTCTCTCCATCCACCTCCATACAATGTACACACCTTTCATACACACAGGCATACCCTTTGGACCTTATCCTACAACCAGCCCCCATCATGCATTCCCGCTTTCTCACCCCTCCAGGAGTCAGGCCCCAGAGGCCTCTAGCTGGGCTGTCCCAGGCTAAGCCTGCTCATCTCTGAACTGTCCCCAGATCTGGAAGAACCGCAGGGACTTCCCTCTGTGGCAGTGGGGCAGGGGCTCTAGCCCAAGACCCTTAGTTATCCTAGAGCAGGCTCAGCCACTCCCCACCCCCTCCTCGGGTCACACGCAGAGGCAGAGCGGCCGGCGAGCAGGATGGCTGTGTGTGCATTGCTATTAATCACCCCTCCTGGTCCGCTAACGAGGCTAATGCGGTAAGTGACAATAGCCCATCTTGGTTCCTGATTTAGGGGCTCAGGACGGAAGCTGGGCTCCTGGGAGTGAAGACGTGAATTCTCCACGACACTAAACCTTCAAATAAATCTCCTCCAGTCAGAGAAGCCCAGGGCACTAAATCCCATGCGCCGGTAATTGAAACCCTTAGAGCTTTCTTGGGTAGGGAAATTGCTGAGAGAGAGAGCAGTTCAGGGGGTCCAGGTGGGGTGGTAGGCTAGCAGAGAGGCCCGCAGAGGCTCACCTGTGATGGGGAGGGGGGCTACTGGAGACCCTCTATGAGCGTGTGGGTATCTGTCCATCCTGGTGGGTCTGTCAGTGTTTTTAGGCATGGGATTTTACTGTCCAGCTGTGTTCACGTGGTCGCTGCCCACCTTCTTCCCACAAGGTCTGTGGACACTGGCATTTTTCTAGGACAGTTGGAGCATCTGTCTTTCAAGGGCTTCTACCTTTTGAAGTCCTTGGGGCTTCTCCCTCTCACTGACCACAAAACCAGGCTTTATTTAAACAATAGGATTGACAACATTACCTCGACTGCTTCCTTCCTCTATTCCTACCCTTCTCATCCCCACACCTCCACCACCCACCTACCCCACCATTTACTGTCTTTTCAGACACTCTCCTGCAGTCCCTTCAAGTTCCCCTCCCATGGACTTGGCCACTGAATCATTCAACAGTCACTAGCAGCCACTCTGTGCCAGACCCTGGGTGGGGTCCTTTGTGTACCCATCCCTGCCCTCAGGGAACTCAAAGACTACGATGGGACATGGATGCATAAACAGATAATTGCAATGTTACATGATGTGTGCAATAAGAGAGATATAGACATGTGAAATAGCATGACAGGGGTGCCTGGGTGGCTCAGTCGGTTAAGCATCCAGCTTCAGTTCAGGTCATGATCTCATGGTTCGTGGGTTCGAGCCCCGCATCGGGCTCTGTGCTAACAGCTAGCTCAGAGCCTGGAGCCTGCTTCAGATTCTGTGTCTCCCTCTCTCTCTCTCTGACCCTCCCTTGCTCGTGCTGTCTCTCTCTGTGTCTCAAAAATAAATAAAAAACATTAAAAAAAAAAGAAATAGCATGACAGTACTTAATATCAGGGAAAGCTTCAAAGAGGAAATACTGAGTGTGGTCTTAAAGAATAAACAGGAGGTATAGGTTGCCCATGGGGAGATGGAGGTCATGGGCACTGTTGGCAGTGAGAACATGTGAAGAGCCGGTGCTCGTCCAGCCATAGCACACAGCGTTGCTGGAGGCGTTAAGAGGCTGGAAAGGGACTTGCATAAGGAATTCGGAATTTGGGAGCCGAGGAAGGGTCTTAAGCGGCTGAATGATAGGATCCTATTTGTGTTTTAGAAAGACGCTCCTGGCTGTAGAGACTGAAATGGATTAGATGGAGATGGAGATGTGTTAGGAGACTTGACAGTAAGACTGGAGATGATGTCTGAACTAAAGCAATGGAGAAAAGGTGGTATGGGGGGTACCTAAGAGGTAAAAACAACTAAGATGTAAACCCACTGGATGTAGGGACCAGAGTAAAGAGTAAGAAGAGTCCAGATTGCTGATGGAGGGAAGTCTGCAGGTGGTGGTGGCACACGCTGAAATAGAAAAAGCAGGGCAAGGGCAGGTCTAGAGAAAGGTAAGTCCCATTTCAGGCACACTGAGCTTGAAGAGTCTGAAGAAGATCTAAGCAGAGGACCCGGTACCCAGTGATACAGGACTGGAGATGGGAACTGAGGAAGACAGTGTGTAGAGAGGAGTGGCTTAAGACAAGGTAATAACTGACATCTGAGGGAGCAGAGCAGGATTAAGGACAGGGGCTCTGGTATTGCCCTGCTGGGGTTGAAATCCAGCACCACCACTACGTGAGCAAGTTACAGAGCTCCCCCATGCCGGCTCCTCGGTTATGAAATGGTAAAGTGCTTGGCACAGAAGAAGTGTTTGGTCAGTGTTATCCCTTCCCTTCCTCCTCATCGAGTCAACTTGTACTTATCCATCACATCTCAGCTTGTGTCTCGTCCTCAGGGAGACCTTTCTGGATCCCTCTGGATAGGGCAACTCTGCATTTATAGGTTCCCATAGCACTGTTCGCCTGTCTTTGGCACGACTGCAATTTTACAGTTGTTTGTATACTTTTATTGTATGTTTCCTCACTATTTTGTAAGCTCCATAAAGACATAGACTTTATTGTATCCTTAGACCTTGGTGCAATGCCTAGCACATGGAAGACCCTCAATACATATTTAGTGAATTAACAAATAAATGAATATAGCTGGGGCATTCATTCTATTTGGAGAATGATGACCACCCAGGATCTGATTGAGCGCAGTGTGACCGAGAGTAGGGTGATGGGGTTGCAGACTGCAGAAAGGTAAGAAGTGCTTAGGAGACAAAGGAGTGTGGACACAAGCACAACCCTTGGGAGCATCTTAGAATAAAAAGGGAAGGAGAAGGAGAAGGCATTAGCGACAAGGCAGAGACGAGCTATTGAAATTGCTGCAATGGGGCCAACTTCAAGCATGTAGATTCTGATAAAGGGAAGCATGAGGAGGGAAAGGAGAAGGCGCAAGAGGGAGGGGGCCCACATAGGGAACATAGGCAGGAATGGGATTCTAAATCCAGGAGAAAGATTCTAAACCCAGCTAGAACAGCAGGATGACTACCTCTTCCACTAAAACTGGAAGAAGAAGGGTGCCTGGGTGGCTCGGTCCGTTGAGCATCTGACTTCGGCTCAGGTCATGGTCTCACAGTTCATAGGTTTGAGCCCCATGTCAGGCTCTGTGCTGGCAGCTCAGAGCCTGGAGCTTCCTTCCGATTCTGTGTGTCCCTCTCTCTCTCTGCCCTTCCTCTGCTCATGATCTGTCTCTCAAAAATAAATAAATGTCAAAAAACCTTTTTTTTTTAACTGGAAGAAGAAAAAAGGAGGCAAGTGTGGATTTGGAAGTTGAGCGAATTCATACCTAAGGACTTCAATTTTCTGAGAGAAGTGGGAAGCAAGGCCACCTAGTAAGACAGAGGGGGACAGATGATGGGGTGGTGGACTCTAGATAGTAAAATATTATTGGATTGTCTCTGTGGGAAAAGGGAGACAGAGCTGACCAAGGGCATGTTAAAGGATTGCTTAGTAGTGCTGAGATTGGAAACTGGATTTTTATTGGCACATATCTGCGTGGTTTTATGATTTTCCCCCAGCTGCTTGTAGCCGCCTGTGTGTCTGAGACAAAAAGGAGAAGAGTTGGATCGTGGAGAGGGCAAAGGAAGGAAGGGGGTGTTGAAGCGATGCACCCTCGGATTCAGGCTAGGATCCATGAGTAAGCGGTGTCTCAGGAGCCGGGAGGACAGAGCAAGAAGCAAATCTGATGGGCAAGACCATAGGAGGCTTGTGTGAGAGGGAGTTCTATACAGAGTAATTCGGGTTGTTGACAAGGTCCTCCAGGAGGAAGTGAGTACAGGAAAAGATAACAGTTGCTGAGGAGGTCAGCGATGGGGCTTGGGGCGTACAAGTGAGAGTCAAAGTTTTCCATGACTGCGGAGAATGGGGGATGACAGTGATGAGAGACGCCGGGTAGCACTTGACCTCAGAGCCCATCAGGTAGGAGAAACAGTGGTCTGGAAGTGGCAGTGAGCACAAGGAACACGCTGACCTCACTTCCTGGCCTGGCCTGAGAAACCTGGAGTCGGGAGAATAAACAGCCTGCACTGGAGAGGACCTGAGGGAGTAGTGTCTCCAGGGGAGGTGCCCGTTTCCGGGAAAGTAATGAGAGGAAGGAAAGGAAGTATCTAGGGACCAAGGAAGGAGAGTTTATTGGCATGGTACTCCGTCCCAGAGGGCACGTGGGAAGGTGGTAAAGAGACATCAGTGGAACCACCTCGCCCCTCCCTCCCCGGCATCTCTCCTGGGACTGTCCGCTTCTCCAGGCCCCACCCCCAACTTGACATCTCTCCTCCTGCACCATCTACTCTGCCCCCCACCTCCCACACGTATGTTCCCCATGTTCCCCCACCTCCTCCCCAGACCCTCCCCCTGCCCTGCCCCACCTCAGCCGGCCTGAGTGAGCAGGAACCCCTGCACCTTCATTTCTCAGGTCACTGCTTGGCTAATGGGCTATTAATTTGCTCAATCGTCCCCTGTGAGGCAAACTCAATTTCTGCCAGCCAGTCGTCCCTCCCTGTCGACAGCGTGATTGATTGGAGGAACAGCTGTCACCGCCCGGCTGCCTGCTCCTTGCCTCCTTTCCTGCGAGTCCTCACCACCCCTCCTCCTCGGGCCGCTGCCCCGCGCCCACAGAGGCAGCGCACCCCTGCCACCTGCCCAAGGATCTGTCGCCAGCAATGAAAAATGACAGAAATATTTAAGGACAAATAAGGTTTCCCAACGCAATTGAAAATGATTACAGGCAGCTACAGATGGGGCCAATCTGATGCGCAGCAGCAAATCAAATCGAATTTCCTTATCGGCGTATTATTTTAGGCGTTATCTGGCACGTTGATGCAGTTATCAATTCAATTTCAGCCAGCGGTCCGCTGTTTACTGTCTCGCCTTTGCAGGGAAAGGGTAAACATGCTCAGCCCAGCAAATTAATTTCTGGCTGAAGCCAGAGGCTGCAAAGGACTGCTATGCAGGACCCACGGCGCCCTCCTTGGCCTTGGGCTAGTGTGCCAGGCCGGCTGGGCCTGGGGCAGGCAAGAGCTTGCCCAGGGAACAGAAGCCCTGCTAGCTGCCTGCCCCTGCCCAGCCCCGGCCTCAAGCAGGATTCAGAGCTCCTAGGAGGCTGAGGTGACCGCTGTTGGCTCCACAGCTGCTGCCAGGGAGAGGTGAAGGTCTCCCATTAATTCCCAGCTAAAAATGACAAATTCATCTTGGACGACAATTAAATGAAGTCAGTAATTGATGCTAATTGATCTCCAGATGCGAGGGCTCCCCTCAGCCTCAGCAGCACGTGCCTGTCTTGCTCTCTCTCCCCACCCCGGTTCTCTCCTCCCCTACTTCTCTCTACTCCTCTCTTGGTCCTGCTCACTGCCTAGGGCTCTGGGTCTCTTGACCCCACAGGTCTGTGGAAGACAGCTGGCCTGGGCCGGGCTCGCAGGCACGGCCTGAGGCTGAGCAGCTGGCCAGCTGCCCACCCAGCCCCGCAGGCACTTGTAATCAGTGCCCCTAGTCCCACCCATCCGCCCAGAAAGCAGGTAACATGCCCTCCTCGGTGGTTCAGGATTTATTGCCCGCAGCTGTAGAGGTTCCCACTTCATTTTTATAAGCCCATAGTCAGAGCCAGCAGGGGGTAAAGCACACTTGGATTTACTTTACTTTAAACAGTACAGTCCTAGCATTTTGGCTCCATGGCAAGGAAGGCACTGGGGGAGAGTGAAGTGTGTGGGCAGGCTGGGGAGAGATCGCTATCCTCAGTCTACACTCGCAGATATGTATGCATAGGTGCTCAGCTGTGTTTACCTAGATGTGAAAAAATACCACACTTATGTGAGCACCTGTGTGTGCCAGTGCCCTCACATGCATGTGTGTCCAGACATTTGAGAGGTTATGTATGCATGTCCATATGTGCATGTTTTCCTGAATCGGGCCGTTTTCTACAGTCAGTAATGGCTAATCACAGAGAATTCTGAGAGGCTCCACCTGCCCCACCTACCATTGGCCCAGCCTAGCCCAGGGCACAGTCTGGAAATTATTAGCTAAAGGAGCAGGGGAGCTGAATTGTACCTCTAGAAAAGGAGAGAGGCTGTAGTTATGTTTTGACTGTAGTTATGTTTGGGACAGTCAAGATCAGGGATATGAAATAGCTGTGACCCCTGGAGCCCCACCAGTCTCTAAACAGGTTGGCTGGTGTACTCGGTGGAGCAAAGGCTAGTGTGGTCAACAGTTGGGGTTCTACGCCCCAGGTTCAGTGAGCTTGATCGTGACTTGGTCCAGAGCCCTTGGCTCCAGGTCAAGCCCCAGTCTGAACCTAAACATGTCCACAGGGTGACTGACCTCCACCTGGCTGTCCTGCATATATTTGCCATTGGTCACCCAGGACACATGGCTGGGCTCAAACCAGGCCCATTCTACTGCTGGCGACAGTAAATAGCATCGCAGTAGGTCAGGGCACCAGCCAGGCTCTTGTTTCACAAGAACCAGGAGCTGGCAGGAGGCCATATAGAGTGGGCAGTGCCAATCTGAGCTTTTGCAGGCAGAGATGAGAAAAGAGAAGATGGCATGCGGGCATAAATATGTCACCCTGTGTATTATATCTGTATATAAATGTCACATGTACAGAACCTGATGCTGTGTGTGGAGTCTGCAATTCTTACGGAAGGAAGAGGAGCAAATAAAGGAAAAAGCATGTATAGGATAGATGATCAGACCAGACCCTAGATAAGGGTCAGAGGAGGGGCAAGGAATCAGAGAAAACCCCCACGACGTCTCTCAGCTAACCTCTTCATCTTTTGGGGGAGTTTGGCAAGGTCAATGGTCATTTATTCATTTTCATTCAAAGAATATTTATTGATTTCTACTATTACTATCACTATTATTATTTTCTTACTTCAGGCTGTCCTCTGCTAGATGCTGGGACTGTAGCAGTAAAGAAGTCAATCCTTTCCCTCAAATTTACAGTCTAGAGGCACCTGGGTGGCTCAGTTGGTTAAGCCACAGTTCATGAGTTCGAGCACCACATCCGGCTCCATGCTAACAGTTTGGAACCTGGAGCCTGCTTCAGATTCCGTGTCTCCCTCTCTCTCTGCCCCTCTCCTGCTCACACTCTGTCTCTCTCTCTCTCTCTCTCTCTCTCTCTCTCTCTCTCAAAAATGAACATTAAAAAAATTTTTTTCAAGGAATTTGCAGTCTAAAGAGGGTGACGAACACAGAATAGGCAATCATAACACTGTGTCAGTAGAGGTGGCACAAGAGACTTTGGGAACACAGAGAAGTCATCTAGTATAGGAGGAGTCGGGGAGGAGGAATCGGGGAAAGCTCCCTGGAAGAAGGAATTCTGAGTCCTTTAGAGTGAGAGTAAGAGCCAGCTTGTGCAAGTGGCCCCTGCCATATCTTTTTGGTTGTTTGGCAAGCCCAAAGCAGAGACAAATATGCCTATTTGGTTCCAGGTGACTCAGGAACTGCTAAAAATGTCACCTCTGCCCCCTGAGCACCAGCCACTGTCCTGGAGTCTGGGCAGGAGGGTATACAGTGGTTTTCAGGGCATCCCTGGGTACTGGCAGATAAATATGGGCCATAGCTAAACACACATCTCTCCTCTGCCTGCCCCACCCCCACCTCCTCGACCAGGGATGCCTATTAATCCTGACAAATGATGACTTACGAACATGTAATGCAAACTGATTCATCATACATTCAAATCCACCGCCCCGCCCCAGCGGGAGGCCCCAGCCAGACAAGTGTATTACACGGATAATGTATTTGACGTATTAATAAAACCAGCCGCATTGCTCTGGCGCAGGGACTGGGGAATGCCAATATACGATGACAGATCACATATTGATGAAATCCAGATGTTTGGAATCATAGTCTTGGGGCCTTGTTCATATTGACTGAAGGTAAAAAATGCCATCTGTCAGCATGTTAACTCTTCCTGTCCCACACTCAGCAGAGGCGCCAGTCATGGTTTTCTGGAGGGAGGAGAAGGAGAAGGAGAAGGGGGATGGGTGGGGGGGAGGATGAGCATGGAGGCGGTCAGATTGTGACGGATGGATGGAGTGGGGTAGGTGGTTGTACTGTGGATATGATGCATGGAGGGGACAGTTTCATGCCTTGTGTTCTTGACCTCTCAGCAGCACGTGACACTTTCAATGACACCCCCCTCTTTGAAACGCTTTCCTTCTTGGCTTTGACGACACCATGCTTGTTTTCATCTTCCTCTTGACTCTTCTTTCTTAGTCGTTGATGACTTAAAATTCTTCCACTGTTGGAGTTACTCGGGTTCTATTCCAGCCTCTTCTTCCTGTGTAATCCCTCCCTAGGTGATCTCACCTACTCTCAACTTTGGTACTTGATTTATTCATCCAATAAATATTTATTGAGTATTTACCATATCCCAGACATTGTGCCAGGCACAGAGGGTGCCTTCATGAACTTTAGCTCTCACCTCTATGTCAACGTCTTCAGCTCCATAATTCTGGCTCCAGCGCCCATAGAGTGCCCAGAAAGCATTTTCACACGAATGTCTTAATAGTTCCTCAGAGTAAGTGCCACATCCGAACTGAACTCATGTTTTTCCTCACCAAGCCCGCTGCCCCTCCTCCTATTGTACGAGGCAGTAAATGGTCTACCACCCAGCAGTTGCTCAAGCCAGCTCCTTTCAGTCCCTTAACCCCCAGATCCAACCTGTCCCTGTCAGTTCACCTCCATCATCATTGTCGTCATCATCATTATGTTCTAGCAAGCACCATCATGTGTCTCCCCTGAATTAGTGAGATAACCTTCTAAAGAGCCTTCCTACATTCTCTACTTTGGCCCCGCAGACCATTCTGTACTTTGCAGTTAGATTGATCTTTAAAAAGTTTTTAATATTTATTTATATTTGAGAGAGACAGAGACAGTGTGTGAGTGGGGGAGGGGCAAAGAGAGACAGAACCTGAAGCAGGCTCCAGGCTCTGAGCTGTGATCATAGAGCCCAATGCAGGACTCGAACTCACAAACCGTGAGATCGTGACCTGAGCCAAAGTCAGACATTTAACCAACTAAGCCACCACGTGTCCCAGAATGATCTTTTTTTTTTTTTAATTTATTTTTGAGAGACAGAGAGAGTGCGAGCAGGGGAGGGTCAGAGAGAGAGGGAGATACAGAATCTGAAGCAGGCTCCAGGCTCTGAGCTATCTGTCAGCACAGAGCCCAATGCGGGGCTGGAACCCACGAACCGTGAGATCATGACCTGAGCCGAAGCCGGATGCTTAACCGACTGAGCCACTCAGGCACCCCAGAATGATATTTTTTAAATGCAAGTCTGATGTGTCTCTCTCCTGCTTAAAACTCTTCAGTGACTTCTCACTGTATGTTTAAAAATCAACAGTAACAGGGGTGCCTGAGTGGCTCGGTCAGTTAAGTGTCCAACTTTTGATTTTGACTCAGGTCATGATCTCAAAGTTTGTGAGACCAAGCCCGGCTTCTGGCTGTGCGCTGACAGTGAGGAGCCTGCTTGGGATCCTCTGTCTCCCTCTCTCTCTGCCCCTCCCCAGCTCACATGCATTCTCTTGCTTGCTCACTCTCTCTCTCACACAAAATAATAATAATAATAACTAAATATACATTTTTAAGAAACAGCCAAAATCATTGACATCATTAAAAACTCCTCCGGGATCTGGCCTGTCTCTCATTCTCACACTCTGCCCATCACTCTTTCTGCTGCAGCCGCACTGGACACTTTTCACTTCTTCAGTGGGACTTTCTTCCCTCTGTACCTTCAAACATGCTATTTTACACTTAGAACACCCCTTCTCCACAATCATTGCCCGACCAGTTCCTTCTGAGCCTTCACACCTTTGCTTGGATGTCACATCCTTCACCGCCCAGGCCAGCTCCATGTAGTTGGCTTTTTCTAAAACTATGCTGGGGACATTTGTTTAATCTCTATCTTCAGTCAGTTCCTAAGCTCCTTGAGGCAGAGAATGTCCCTGTCTTGTTCGTTATTACATGGCATCCGTAGGGTAGCAGACCCATCATCACTACCCAATGACATTGGTTAGATACTATCAAATTATTGCCTCAGTGCGTGGTAAGTAGGTAAGTAGCTGGGTATCATCCAGTGGTTAAGAACACTAGCTGTGGAGTCAGGCAGACCTGAATTTAAATCCTGCTCTGAACCTTCTAGTTCTGTCATTTCATTGTTCTGAACCCCATTTTCTCCAACAGTGTGATTGCAATAATAATACCTCCTCACAAGACTGTCGTAAAGATGAAGTGAGATAAACTATGTGCAACATTAAACCTACAACCTAACATATAATAACACTCAATAAACAGTTCTTAGTATTAATAGACAGTGGATAAATGGTTAGATGGATGGACAGACAGATATATTGGCATACAAACCAGCCGATAGATATATGTGTGTGGACGGATGGGAAGGAGGAACTCCATGGAGGCCAGAAGGGCCAGGGCCAGAGTACCTACTGAATGGTACACAACCTTGACCACCGCAGAGAAGGCCGGATACAGGGCAAGGCCAGGCCCTGTCAGAAGAGGACAGATACAGGTACAAACAACAAACTCTGCTAGTATCCTACTAGAGATGACAATGAGCCATCACTTTGTGCAGAGCCCTGGTTTAACTGAATCCTCACAAAAGTCCTGGGAGTTAGATATTATCATACCTGTTTAACGTAAGGAAAAACTAAAGCTCAGAAGTGGTCAGTGATTTGCCCAAGGTCTCACAGCTAATGAGAGATAACTGTTGAATTCTGCTCAAAGGCTCCTCTGTGTCTTGGTCACCAGGAAATGGAAGCCATGCTACTTGGGGTTCGGGGAAGGGAAGGGTGGGGCACACCTGTGTGTACAGGCAAACACACCCATACATTCTGTTAAAAGGCCCTGCCTCTTTTGCCATTTGTCATTAGCGGTACCCTCACCCTCATTTAAACCCTCCCGCTTCTTAAATCAGACACCAGGCATTCAAGCCCTGCCTTCTGTGGGCTGCTGAGAAAAGATCGTGAAGAAGGGATTTGAACAAACAGAGAGGCAAGAATGGAAGCCACGGGCAACAGAACTAGGACACGACCACACAGGCCAAGCAATCCCACGGCAGGCGTGTTACAGGGTCGGACGTGGGTCAGTGATCCAGGAAGGGAGGGCTTTCCCTCTGCATGAGTCCCCCTCCTCCAGCGCCCAGGTCTGCACCAGGCTTCACTCCGGGAGAGGGCAGAGATGGGGCAGCTTGGTAGGCCCTTGAGTTGCCTGCCCCCCAGTGGTCAGCACTTCCCAACAGAGGGGGGCAGCAGAGGGCTGATCTGGGACCCCACGTGCCGGAGGCCCAGTTCCAAGGCCTGACTCCTGGTTGGAGCCTGGCCCAGGCAAGGCAAAGGCTACTTGGCTTAACTGCTCCTTTCTCCTCAGCCTGCCTATCCGTCCTCACAGCCTGCAGTCACTTCCTGATGGAGCGTGGCTGTTCTGGGTGTGGAGTATTCCAAGCAGCTCAGAAAGGGAAAGGGGCCTTCTGGAGGTCACACAGCTAGGGAGCCTGACCCTGCAATCATCTCTGGCTCTTTGAGCTTGAGGTGCCCTGCGTAAGGCTGGGGACAGGGTCAGGCCCCTCTGCTCCCTGCTCTCCTGCTGCTTCAGGGGATACCTGCAGCAGGCAGAAAAGTGGAGGTGGCAGGCGCTGTGGTGGAGGTGGTGGGAGGGAGGTGCGGTAATGAATGTGGACGGGAGGCAGAATGAGCGATCCATCTTTGCATGGGAGGGGAGGGGGCCGCGGGCGTTCCCCCCACACACTCACACTCTCAATCAGGCGCTGTCAGACCTCCGGCCGCCTGGCATTTTGGTGAAGAATCTCTCAGCTAAAAATTGTTGTCAGTCCCATTTCCTCGTTATCAGTGCAAGGGCTGAGGCAGCGCCCGGGGATTAACAGGAGCGGCGAGCGCCCGCACCGCCATCCACTGCCGATAACACTGGGCCTCCCACCTCACCTCCCCCATTCATCATCTTTAGCACTGACAGCCCGTCCCAGTCCCTGTCCCCCGTCCCTCATGCTTCCCACGTCTTCCCACTGTGCTGCTCAGCCTGCCTCCTGACCTCCCTGGGGAGCTAGGCCTCCTGAAGAAGGACAAGATTCAAGCTAGGCCCACATGACCTGGACCCACCTGTGGCAAAGGGGCCTGGCCAGCCGTGGGGTGGAGGACAGGGGCAGGAGTGAGGTGTGCTCAATGAGAAGATGCTTCCTGACAGCCTGCCTCTGGAGGACTCCGTCTGCCTACCTGTGATGCCAGCTTTGGCACTGGAGAAGGGACTCTCACATCAGAGGGGCAGCTGGACTTAGGGATTTCCAGAGATCTCTCCAGCCTGAGAAGGACTCAGAACTGTGGAAGAGAAGAGCCAGAGGATGCCTACTCCCAGGCTTAGGAAGAGTAGGGGGCTGAGGACTTCGTTCCCACCCCCGCAAGACCACAGCCCCCTCCTCTTGGCCATTCCCAGCGGTTTTATGGCCCGTTTTATGGTCACTGTAATGGCCCAGGTCAAAAGCTTCAGGGAGCTGTATTCTGGGAATTATGCAAACGAGGAGCAGGCCCAGGGCCAGAGTATGGATTTTGTCATTAAACCTGGGCAGGCCATGTCGTTAGTGCAGTAAAACCCACGTCATGACCACAGGTCTCAATATAAAATTATAGGGAACACAGCGGGGGAGGGGAAGCAGAGGGCCCATGGCCAGGCTGACACCTGCCGCTCTAACCCCTGAGAAAATGGGGGTGGGATGGAGGGCATAGGCTGCAGGGTCCCTCTACTGATCCCTGTCTGTGCTATTCCTGACACTAGCAGCCAGGAGGAGGACCCATTGTCCCAATAGGGAAATTGAGGTCAACCTCAGAAAAGTAGATCTCTGTGGCAGCAAAGCAAACGAACAGAGAACAAGCATGTTGGAATGGTGATTCGTGGCCCCAGCCTCGAAGGGAAGACTCTGGGCTCCAGGAATCCCTAAGAGCCAGAGTTGGTGTCGCAGGCTGACAGGGGCAGAAACCCTGATATCTCCATCTCAGCCCATATAGACCCCATGCCCAGAATCCTCCTCTTTGGCAGGTCTCCTCTCTTACCATTCCCTCCCCCCTCTTATGCCTCAAACCCTACTATTTCATCAGCCTGGTCAGCTCTCCCTTATTCATCTTGCATGCCTTCCATCAAGTACTGCCTTCCCTGGACCCTACCAACTGTCTTCTGGCCCCTCTTGCCTCGACCCTGGGGTGCCCATTTGTCCCTCCCTAAGGCCTGGACCCACTGACTCTTCTTAGCTTTTCTATTAGTTTGTGATCTCCTTCAGGCTAACATTTTTTTTTAATCTCTGAACTCCAGTTTCTCCTAGAATAATGCCTGATGTAAAAGAATTGTTTAATGTTGCTGAGTGAATAAGTAAATGAAGCAATGAGATCATGAGCTGAGTACAGGGGTCACTATTCAGTTCTGAGCCTTACTTTCCCCATCTGTAAAACAAAGCTAACGGCCTGAAGAATTTTTAGGGTCTCCCTCACCTCTGAGATTCTCCGGCTGAATGAGGTTAGAGGCAGAGCTGACCCAGAATCCTCAGCTCCCATCTTCCAGACCAGGCCGCACCTGCTTTTACTCACAGCTTCCAGTTGTCCTCCAAGCATCTAGGGCATAGCCACCAAGGCACATGATCAGCAGGGCCCCTTCGCCTCCTCAGACACCTGACCACACACACTAGAGCCACACTCACTCCACTCTGGCACTCACAGAGCCTCCACGGTGGACATCCCAGCTCTGCAAAGAGCATCTGGCTTCTAGGACAATCCAATCTTCACTCCTACCCCCTTCCCCTTTCTTTTCTTCTCCCATGCTTCTTATTGCCCATCGAGTCAATGCCAGGTCTGTTTTCAGTTGTCTATAAATATAAAGTTGGCCAAGAAATGGCCTCTGCCCCAGAGGCAGAGACTATACAAGAGACTATAGGCATTCATTTGCTGTCATTCACTTGCTCCTGTTCTCTGCCTGGAACAGAAGTGTTCTGACTGGAACACTTCGAAGACGCAACTTAAATTACACTTCTTTGGTTAAGACTTCTCTATTTTCACTTCTCAAAACACACCACCAGAATGAACTACTCCCTCCTTTGAGCTCTCAGATGACTCAGTCTGGGCATCCAGGAGAGCTGTGACCATCCTCAACCTTGTGTCAAAGGGAGGTGGGCTCTTGTGCTCAGCCAGAAACTCCTTCAGGCATGGGGCCCCAGAGTTAGCAAATAAAAATATGTAATGCCCAAGTACATTTGACTTTCAGAAAAACAATGAGTAACTTTTAGCATAAATATGTACCATGCGATATTTGGGACATACTTAAACTAAAACAGTATTCACTATTTACCTGAAATTCAGTTTTACCTGAGCATCTTATATTTAATCTGGTAACCCATCACAACCACCTTGGTCATCACTGGCATGGCCTTTATCTCTCTGAAAGCTAATTTTGACCCTATCAAGAGAAGTGGGAGGAAGAAGCAGGGAGAAAGATCTTGGCTTAAGCTAAAAAAGTCTTTCTATAGGGGCACCTGGATGGCTCAGTTGGTTGAGTGTCCACCTGCAGCTCAGGTTATGATCTCACATTTGTAGGTTTGAGCCCCACATTGGGCTCTGCACTGATGGCTCAGAGCCTGGAGCCTGCTTTGAATTCTGTGTCTCCCTCTCTCTCTGCTTGTTTGTGCTCTGTCTCTCTTAGTCTCTCAAAAAATAAAATAAGGCGTTAAAAAAAATTTTTTAAGTCTTTCTACAGAGTTTACATGGAGGCAAGGATATGTCTCCTCAACTCCATGCCTTAAGCAGAGGCCAGAAGAGCACAGGGTGGAGAGAGTGGCAAGGAAGGGGGCTTAGGCTCCCCTAAAGGCATGCATTAGGCAACCTTCAGGCTCCGTTCTAGCATAGTATGCTCTGGTTACCATCAGCAACAGAGGCAGTGACAGAGTTGGGACAGAGTGGGAACAGAGTTCAGACTCCCAGCTGGCCCCCAAGCCAAGAGAACCAGCAAAATACCCACTTGTGCTCCCATACAATTTGAAGGATATTTTGGAGAGGGAAAACCCAGACTCTGTTAGGTTCACAAGAGGCCAATCATGTGATCCAAGTGAGAGGTAGTGAGACCCAAACAGGAAGAATTCCTCCAGGAATCCTGAAGAAACAGAACGAACAGGACTTGGTAGTTAAAGGAATTTGGGAGGGACAGTGAGGTATGGGAAAGGGCCTCAGGGGGAGACTGAGGTTACTGGCTGGGGTAGCAGCTGAACATTGGTGCCATTAACTAAGATGGGCACTGCTGAACAGGGAGCAGGCTTGCAAGGGGTGAAGAAGCTGAAGATCTTGTTTTTGGATCATTGAATTTCAGATTCTTGGGGGACACCCAGGCATTGATATGCATTAGGTGCTTGGATACAGGGGCCGAGAGAACCAGAGAGGGATCTGGGACAGAGATACGGATTCTGTAGTCTACATATGGGAATTAAGGCCATAAGAAGGAAGGAGATGATCCAGCAGCATAAAGAATAGGGAGAGAAGAGGCTGTGGAAAGAGCACTGGGAAGGTGAGGAACTGGAAAAGAACATTACCCCAGAAGTCATGTGGATCCTTTTTGGTCTTTCCCACTCAACTGTGAGGGCCTCAAGGGCAGGAACTAGATCTGATTATATGCTGTGGCCCCACTGCTCTGCACTAGGGCTGGTTCAGAGTAGACCTCATACGATGTTTGTTGAATGACAACAGGAATGCAGGAACGAGTCCTCATTCTCCCTCTTTTCTTCCTTCTCCAGATTTGGGGAATATGAAAGCAATGAGGAAAGGAGAGACAGAGAGGTCACTAGATATTCTGAGTGATGGTATGATTAAACCAAGACCTTCCCTAACCAATATGAAATGAAGTGATCCAGATTTGAGTACACAGAGTGTGGACTGTGTCCCGATAGATTTCCCAGAGGGGTAGCCGGCTAAGGAGGTACTGTTCATGACCCCTGGAGCCATATAGAAGAGTGAATGGTCATGGGCTCTGAGACCCTTGGGCTCAACACCTCTCTGGGCCAAGAAGCCCTAGGAGGTAGCAGCATGCTTGGATTGGAGGATTAGGATACTGGGTTTCCATCCATCCACAGATTAGCCCAGCTTATCTGCCTATCTCTTCTTCTTCCCTCTCCAGGTAAGAAAAAGGCAGCAGCACTGTTTGACAGCCAGGCCCCTATTTGCCCCATCTGCCAGGTCCTGCTAAGGCCCAGTGAGTTGCAGGAGCATATGGAGCAAGAACTGGAACAGCTGGCCCAGCTGCCTGCCAGGTAAGCCACCCCTGGGGGAGCCTGCCTGCCAGAGGGTTCCACTCAGCATTCTGGATGCCAGGTCCCAGGAACAGCCACCTGGCCTACAGCCCAGCCTCTAGGTAGAAGGCACAGCCTACTGTTGTTCTCCTCTACTCTGCTATCAGTCCCCAGATCCTGCAGCTGAATGGTGATGCATTTCCCTTCTTGCTGTATTTTCAGAGATGGGAGGAGAGTGACCCCTCTTCAGGCCTCAGCCTCTAAAGGGCACGAGAGGAGTGGGAAAGGGGATGAGCCACTGCCACGACCCTTGTACTGCCATGCTAAGCCTCAGGGTTAGGGTACCAGAAGCAGGGGCTGGGCCTGCCTGCGGGACCAGAAATGCAGCTTCATGCTGCCTTCCAAGGGAGTAAGCACTACCTTCTCTATCAATCTTGGGATCTGAAAGGTGGCAGTCAAGCTTAGCCCTGCCCCCCGTCCTACCCTACCTCCCTTCTCCCTGCCTGAAGGACCAGGCAGAGCCTCCCTGAGGGCCTTATAGAGGAGCCAGGTTATCAAAGGGACAGAGGAGGGGTACGACAAATTACCCCAAACCTTAGCAATTTAAAGCAGCCACTTCATTATACTCATAGCATCTGTGGCTTCAGGAATCCAGACAGCACAGAGGGGACAGCTTGTGTCTACTCTAGGATGTCTGGGGCCCCAGCTGGGAAGACGCGATGGCTGGGAGCTGGGATCATCTGGAGCCCCCTTCACTCACATGTCTGGTGGCTGATTCTGGCTGTCAGCTGGGACCTCAGCTGGAGCTGTGACCAAAGCACCTACACTTGCCTACTCCACGTGGCCTGGGCCTTCTCATAGCATGGCAGCCTCCGGGTAGCTGGACTGTTTACGTGTCAGCTTAGGGCACTAAAGCAAATGTTCCAGCCAATGAGATGGAAGCTGGATTACCTTTTACAACCTAGCCTAAGAAGTCACTTAATTTCACTGCTGCTGTACTCTATTGGTCAAAGCAGTGGCAGCCCAGCCAGACTGAAGGGGAGAAGATATACACTCCACTTTTTGATGGGAGAGTGGCAGGGTCATATTATAGAAGAGCACGTGGGATGGGAGACATGGGTGGTTACAGCCATCTCTGGCAAATACGGTCTGCTACAGGAGAACAGCCTGCCTCACCACTCCCAACCCCACTCCACATCTTGTTCAGTCCAAGTCACCAGACTTGACTGATCTCCTTCCATCTACCGTCACCTAATCCCCCATGCAGGGTGCAGGTGACCCAAAGGTAAACCAGAACTGGTCCTATGAAGCTCACTGCATGAAAGTAAGGAGAGCTGAGCCATAGAAACCCTGAGAGGTTGAGGCTGCTCAATCGGAAGAACTATAGGGCATGGAGAAAGCACCAACCCAGCACAGAGCAGAGAAGACTCCTAACGGAGGTGAAGCCTGAGCTGAATTTTGAAGGAAGAAGTATTAGTTATCTACTCTGTGTTACAAATTACCCTGAAACCTAGTGTCTATGGACCATCAATTCAGGAACAGCTGAGTTGGGTAGTTGAGGGTAGTTGTGGCTTTCAGCTCAGTCTCTCATGAGGCTGCAGTCAAGATGTCAGCCAAGGCACAGTCAGTCATCTGAAGGTCTGACTGGGACTATGGGAGCGATTCCCAAGATGACTCCGCCACACATGGGTCTTTCCATCGACTAGCTTGAGTTTCCTTATGACATGGCGGCTGACTTCCCACAGAGGAAGTGATCCAAGGGAGAAACTAAGTAGGAAGCCACGATGCCCTTCATGATCTAGTCATAGAAGTCATACACTGTTGCTTCTAGTGTATTCTATTCTCTTCATTAGAAGCAAGTCACCAAGTCCAGCTCCCACTAAGAGAGGAAAATTAAACTCTGTAAGCCCTACTTCTTGACAGGAAGAATATCAAAGAATTTATGAAATACTGAATTTATGAAAATACTGAAAACTATCACAGAAGACTATACAAATGATAAAAATAATAATCTGTACGAACACTCGCTACATGCTAAGTACTTTACATTGCATTATACTTATTTAATCTTCACAATGACCTTCCAGGGTAGGCAATAATTATTAAGTCCATATTACAGATTAGGAAACTGACATACAGAGGGGTTAAGTGGCTTTTCGAAGGTTGCACAGCCTGTAAAATGGTAAAGATCAGATTCAAACCCAAGCAATCTGACTGTGGTGCCATGCTCTTAACCACTCCTGGCACGTGCTTGCGCGTGCGCGCGCGCACACACACACACACACACACACACACACACCTGGGACTAGCCTAGAAGGGGCTGAACATGAAAGAAACATCCTTCCGCTGATGAGTTCCACAGCTTAGCTTTCTGGGAGGGTGTCTGAGTAATTTGCTTCCAATAGAGGACTTCCCCTCAACAAGAAAAGGAACAGAGGCAGAGATGTGTGTAGAGGGCCCTGCAGGGCCATCTAAAAGCAGTGTACCCCTAAAGGCCTGAAAAATGGGGGCCCAAGCTCTCCTTCTGCCTCCTCAGGGGGGACCACACTACAGTCTCATCTTCGTGGCCCCACACCTGCACTGCCCAGGGCATCCACATCTACCCACAGAAGTGCCCCCCCAGCCATGATCCTGCACCATCCCCCCACCCGCATATTTCCTCAGGGCACCCCCTACTTCCACACCCTAATCCCCTATCCATTTCCCCACCCAGAGCCCCCACATCTGCTCTGCCCCTCACGGCTGTGTCTTGCGTCCCCCACTTCTGTGCCCCTCACGTCCAGGCCCAGCCCAGCACCCCCTAACCCCTGGCACGCCCCCCCCCACCCAGTGTCTGACAACCGGACAGCGGGATCTGCACAGCAAGTGAAATTCCCGTCGGATCGATAAAGCCGAAGCGCTGGCGGCGACGGGTCGATGGTTTTATCTGTCTCGGCCCCGCCGCGCCCGCCGCGCTGACAGTCCAACCGGCCGGCAAAGGCGTTCAAGGGCAGCCGCGCCCGCCGCCCCCTCCCCTCCCCTCTCCCACCCGCCCCTCCCTGCGGCCGCTGCGCCCACCGGACTGCAGGCTGGACCGGCCGCTGCCGCCCTCGTGATTTATCTGGATTTTTAATTGGAAAAAATTTGCGAATTAATTGATTTCAGGAACTTGCCAATTAACATTGTAATTGGGTGCGTGATAAATTCCCAAGGAGCGTGTCAGCTCCCTCGGGGCTGAGGGCGCCGCAGAGCCCGGGTACCACTCTGGAAGGGCCCCAGCCTCGGTTGCCCTTGCTCCGCCCCTGCCCGCTGTCTGGGAGGCCTGAGGAGAGAGCAGAGGAAGTTGGGAAAAGATGTGGCACCTGGGCTCCTGAGACTTCTGAGACTCCTCCCTCCTCTCTCCCGCCTGCAGCACCAGGAGCTGAATGGAACCTTTGACACCATTTCACAGACGGGGAAACTGAGTACTGCAGGACGGCGGGGCTTGCGTGTGCCTGGGCACAACGCAAAGGAGGGCATCCCCCATCCATAGCCTATGGCCAGAGACTTCATCCCCATCTCTTCGGTCCTCCCCTTTCCCTTCCACTTCATCCTCCCATTTCTCTTCTCCCTTCTCCCTGCTGCCCTGCCTTCTTGTCCTCTTCTCTCCAATTTTCTTTCTCTCTCACTTACCCTCCCTTTGCGTCTTTTGCTCTCCCATCCCTCCTACACGTTAGCCAGCTCTGGAGCCTATAGATGCTGCTGCAGGGTGGCTCTCCATGGCCTGGGGCGCCTCCCTCCCACAGGCCTGCTCCCCTAGAAGTTCTTTTAGGATGTGCCAGCTGTCCAGGGCCCATCTGCCTCCCTTGTGCCTTCTGCCTCCCTTGCCCAACAGCACAGAACAGCGCCACCCCCCCACCCCCAGGGGGCAGGCTGCTATTTCAGACACACCAGAGGGCTCACACAGAGAAGCGGAGGTTGGGGAGGGACCTTCCAGCTCCCAAACTAAGGCTGGCTGGTTTTCAGAGACACAGGTGAATATGCGAACATGACATACAGGCACACGCACACCCCCACATCCCAACATACATAGATGTGCTCACCACACACACACACCCTGAAAGAACCACTTCCGGCACACTATAATTCCCACAGGTGCACAGGCACAGGAAGAAGAGTCAGAACACCTGTTGGCAAAGCATTTATACTTTTCAAAGTACTTTTACATTTGGGATCAGAGGCTGTGCCACACACCCTCCCTCACCTGGCCCTCTATCTTTCCCTTTCTGCACTGGAGCACCAGTAGACCCCAGGACTCAGCTAGTTAGACTAAGGAGGGTAAAGTTAGATTGAGGACAGATTGGAGGGGGCTTTCGGGGCTGGAAATTTGTCCTAGCTGTAGTGGTGGACTTAGAAGAACATTGGTGAGTCACAGGAAGCTTGATCACATTGCAGAACTGTAGGAGAATCACTCTGGAGGCCAGTGTGGAGCATGAGTTGGAGGTAAAAGCAGGCAGGTGAGGAGGTTGAGCAGGGTCCAAGGGACAGATGATGAGACTGACCTGGGATAGTGGTATTGGGAATGGAGAAGAGGGAATAATGAGAGACTGGTGGACGAAGAAGCAATAAGTGAGCAGGGTACTTACTAGGAAGAGCTTTCTGACCTGGATGACGGGAAGGGTGATGATGGCGAGGAAGCAAGTTTCTGAGGAAAGGAGGAAATAATGGATGGGGCTCTGGGTACACTAAGCCTAAGATGTCTCTGGGATGGTGATGGGGTGGAGACTGGATGTATACAGACAGGCAGCAACATAGATGGGGGCTGAACATTTGGAGGGTGGTGGAAACCAGCCCCCAGACTTCTCTGTGGCCCTCAGACAGGAGTTTCCACCCAGAGAGAGGAAAGAGTCCTGCATGTGGAGAGATTACACAGAGCTGCTAGTGAGACTTAGCTTGGTAAGGCCTGAGCCTGGAGGCTTTTTTCTGGGAGACTTCCAAAGCCACTTTGAGATCTGGCCTGTAAGATGGGAAGCCAGCTCTCTGGTCAGTGCTTTCAAAGGGCTGGAAGGAGCCACAGGGAGGCTGGGTGACTCTAGAGAGGCGGAGTATGGAGACGGCCGTGCCCCCACCCCCACTTAAGCCTTATTTAAGGCCGGCCTCGGTGTTTGGTTGGGTAATGAACTAGATAAACAATTCCCCAAATAGATTAAAACGAAGTGTAACTTACAAAGGCGGCTGGTGATGATGGTTTATTCCCGGGCAGCACACCATTTCTTTATTTCCAAGGATAATTCAGTGTAAATCACCTTAATTAAAAGTGTCAGCCCAGCCCATGAATATTGTACTTAGGAACGCGTTTCCTGGGTCCCAGTTATAATTTAAAACCCATGGATCACTAGGCAGCGAGTGACTGAGAAGGGAGGAAATCATTGGGGGTGGGCTGTGGAAACAGGGAGGGACGGGAAGCAGAGGAGTCGATGGGCTGGGCAGGATCCAGTTTGCCTGTAGCTCTAAGGCTCAGACCTTTCCTTTTGGAGACAGGCTTTTCACCAGACTCCTGTCTCTGGGGGACAAAACACACTTGGAGGTGATTAGGTTGTTGGAAGGGTGTGGTGGGGACTCTTGTTCAGCTCTCAGGAGCTTGAGGTAGTACCAGTCTGACTTAAGGGAAAGGTAAGAGTATTGGCAAAGGGAGAGGCTGGACATTCTCACCCTAGGTGTCCTCATTCCTATTCACCAGCCAAGGAAACTAAAGCCCCGAATCAGTAGGATGCTCCCCAAAGTGGAGAGAGAAAAAGAACTCCAAGCTCTGTCCTCCATCCTAACCCCTGAGTATCTTTAGGAAATCAGTGTGGGCAAATGAAAAGCAGCACTTTGGACTCAGTCAGATATGAACTTAAATCCCAAACCCTACATGGGCTGTGTGAACATAGGTGTCATTCAATATCCATGGGTCAACTTTGTAAAGTTTTTGTGAAGATTAAGGAGAAAACACATATAAAGTACCCGACCCATACCTGTCACATGTGGTTGGTGCACAATCATTGTTCATTCTTTTCTTTTCTGTCCCAACCTGATGCTGCTCAGATAAAGCTCAGACCTCAGGCCAGGGGTCCAGCAAGAACGCTGTCACACAGTAGATGCCGCATTTCTGTACCCGTCCAGCACAGTGCCCGGCACAATGGGATGTCAGTACTCATTGACTGAGTGAAGGAATGCTAAAAGTAATGAACTCAAACTACTTGCTCCTCAAGAGCAGCTCAGTTTCCTCTCTGTATCGCCATTGCCTAGATCAAGACCTGGCAGGGAGCAGGAATACAAGGACTGTTTAGGAACCAAATGGAACTGAATGGAACCTGGTCTGGCTGTCCGTCCCAGGCTGTGATGCCCACACTGTGTGATCAGCCAGGCAAACAGTTCTGTTTTTACACTCAGACCTGTGATGTGTGTATCTATGTGGGTGTGTGTCCACGTGTGTCTGCATTTGTGGATATGTACGTATCTGGGTGTGTGTTGGTGCATGTAGGTGTATCTGTGCATGTGTTTATTATGTGGATCTTGGTGCCTGAGCAGCCCTTCACAGTCTGGGTGACTGTTGTGAAGGTGTCTTTATTTACAACATGTTTGAACCACTGGGTGTGACTGTTGACAGAATTATGGACAGTGGATACGTGTGTATCTGTCTTTATACCAGGGTTTCTCAACCTCAGCACTATTGACATTTTGGGCCAGATAATTCTTTATTGTGAGGGACTATCCCATACACTATATGTTGGTTAATACCTTCTACCCACCAGATGCCAGTAGCAAACTCCCTGCCCCCAGCAGCGATGACTAGAAAGGTCTCCAGACATTGCCAAATGTGCCCTGGGAGACAACTGCTACTTTATCTGAATCTGCCTATGTCTTTGCTCACATATTGGGGTGCCTATGTCTGAGTCCATGGGTGTCCTATGCACTCTGCCTTGGATATGTGTCTATGTGTCTTTTGTGCTTTATGGACACCTCTTTGGGCATGCTTTACCTGACTAGCTTGTATGGGTATCTGTGCAGGGACCCTATTGGATGGGCTGTGTCTGCCTCCTGCACATATCAGCCAGTGCCTCTGTGTGCATGTATTTGTATGTGTGTGTGAGTGCACGTGCGTGAACGTGTGAGCACAGATGTGGTGAGTACAGTGGGGGCAGCAGGGAGGGAGGGACAGGAACAGGGATATTAATGTTTCTGAAGTGGATCTGATTTGATACGTCTTGTTCCATTGTCAGCATCTGTTTAGCAGGGATTTGTAATACTTTGTGGCTCTGGATCACTCATGCTTAGCGCGGGATGTGGCCTTGCATACCAATTTTGTTATTAAACACAGTCCTCGCCTCCCCCACAGCCCATCCATCACTCCCACCCCCGCCCCCGCCTGCTCCGAGCCGCCCACCATATTTCAGGTCCCAGCTCCCGCCCGCCTGCCGCGCCCGATGCCGGAGGGCCTGGGGCTGACAAATTGAATCAGGGGGAGATCATTCCTGGCCTAACGTAGTTTGCTGCGTGTTGGAGGGAGAATTGACAAGAGCCATGTCAGCTCCATCACCCCCAATCCCATAGGAGCTAAGAGCAGGCTGGGGACAGGGGTGGAGGGAAGGGGGCATCCAGGACAAGCGGAATCCTCAGGGCTGATACCAGGAGTCAGGCAAAGCCCCTTTCCTCAGATTCATGGGGGAGCCTACCATGCCTACTGTCTCTAACCCCCTCCCAGGCACCAGCTCTTGCCACTGGCCCCTGATGGAGGCTGAGCTAGTCAGGGCCAGCTGAGGTTGAATGGCCTTGGTAGAGCTTGGCTGAACGGGGCTGGGCTAAGCTGGCTCTGCCTTCTCTTTTTGGGGTCTTCTTGCTATTCTTCTCTTGCATGCCCTGGGCAGCAAGTGGGATAGTCACCCTGTTCTCTTCTTTCTTGGCAGCAAGAATTCCCTTCTGAAGGATGCCATGGCTCCAGGCACCCCCAAGGTAGGTGGACAATTGTGTGTGTTTCCTCCTACCCATCCTAACCTAGGCTTACCCATAACTGATTTCTTTTGAGGAAAAGGAGCTCTTCCTGGATCCCCAGCTGTCTCCAGGGTTTGATCATCAGCCTGAGGCCTAGGGCTGCCCTGTGTACTTGAGAGAGAGAGAGAGAGAGAGAGAGAGAGAGAGAGAGTGTGTGTGTGTGTGTGTGTGTGTGTGTGTGTGTGTGTGTGTAGTCTGAGAATGAGCCAGAATATGCTCATCTGACTTCTTCCTCTTCCAGTCAGAACAGGAGTCAAAGCTAAGAATGACATGGGGGCAGGGGGGACCCAGGCACTAAGGCTGGGGAGACTCCAAGAAGGAAGGTGAGCTGAGCTGTAGCAGGGAAAGAAAAATATAGAAGTGCTGGTCAAGGCAGATAGAGCACAGGCCTTAGAAGCCACACCATGGTGTGTGTGTGTGTGTGTGTGTGTGTGTGTGTGTGTACGCACGAGTATGTGTATATTTTGTCCTGAGGGCAGCAGGGAGCCAGGGAGGGTATTGGGCTCATCTGGGGAGACAGTCTGCCCCTCTAAACAGATACTATGGAAGAGAGGTTTGGGAGCATCTGATGGAGAAAGGAAAAGTGAAGGGCAAGTAACTGGCTCAAAGGACGGGCCAGAGAGGCCTCAGCCAATGACGAGATTTGTACCAAGAACTCCCAGAGGTGGCCACAGAGGCAGATAGTACTGCTTTCCCAAAGGTGATGATTTTGAGGAAGTGGGGACCTGTAGAGGGGAGCTAAACCCTACTCACTAAACCCTTCCTTACCTTTGGTAAGGCAACATCTTTTCTTAAAAGTTTTCACAATGACTTTTAAAGGCAGGAATCCCTGGGCCTTTTTATAGGGAGTGAGGAACAAGTGTTGGCGCTTCCAAAATGAATGAAATCGGCCAGGAGGACTGCACACAGAAGAGAATCTGGAGTCCCCTGCATAGGGGAGTCTAGATAAGGTACAGGCATCAAGAAGGAGGAACAGTCAGGAGTCAGGATGAGCACAGAAAAGCATGGTATCCCAGACTCCTAGGGGAAAAAAGTTCTAAAACATATGGGGTGGTCAGCAGTCAAAGAGAGAAAGTCTGGAGAAGGGGGCCGTTGTGCTGAGAAGTCTTAAAGCCACTGGTGACCTTGAGAGGGCAGTTTGGAGAAAAGGAGTTAGAGTGATAACATTACTTCCAGTGCTTGGCCCAACTCCCCTGTAGGCCTTTAAAAAGGGTGGAAGTGGATTTTGCACCTTCACTCAGGAAATCACTCAACACAGAAAGTTGGACAGAGGAGGGGCAGAGAGGTTGGCCCAGTTGTGGACAGGTATAGGCCCTGCCCAAGGTAGCAAAGTCCTCCTGCCTAAAGAGAAAAGGTGGGGGTTTTCAGGTAGCCGTGGATTATACAGGTGGGGAGCCACACTCACAGAGCATGGCCCAGCCTGCACCATTCAGTGGTTGTGGTTAAGGAAGGTAGGCCATGGACAAGCTGCCAGGTCAGCCACCGCCACAACCACTGACACCTGACACCTGAGTGTGGCTGTCAGGGCTGGGGATTGGACCGCAGTGAGGCCTGTGCTCTAAGGCTAAACACAGATACAATCCACTTCCATACCTAGCCCCCCACGTGTGCAGATGCACACAAGCCAAGGTCAGAATACTCACACAGGAAGTCCTAAAACACATGCAGATCCTCCAACTGCCAACACGAGAATATTGATAATTAGACTCGGAGGCAAAGCCCTTGCTCGCTCAGTTCCAGATTCACACTCATGCCCCCAAAGCTGACCATCCCCTGCCTGTGGCTGAGGCTTTAGGGAACCAGGTCTTGGGTGGAAGGAGCATGAGGTAGAAGGTTCAAGCATGAAACTGAGAGGACAGGGAGAAGGAGGGAGGGAGGGAGAGGAGAGGGCGAGGGGGCCTTAGACAAGATTGATGGCCTCATTGCCATTAAGAAAAAAATTAGCCGGTGGCGGCTATCATATTAAAGGGTGAAGAAGCCGTGAATTATTTTCTTAAAGATCTTATCGCTTACAATGATAATTTTACCTTCCAAAAGGCCACTTTTAATGAGGCGAAGAGCCAGGCAAAAAGTCATGATTTAATGCCGGGATTTTTTTTTCAAAACACATTTTACTGCTTTTTGGTCCATGTTTAAAAAGCGCCAGTGACCTTTTTTTATTCTGCTTGCCCCAGGTGTAATGCTGGGGCCTCTCAGGGCTTCTAACCTAGAGAGAGTGAGAGAGAGAAAGCGAGAGAAAGCACACAAGAGCAAGCTTTCTCGTGGGGGCGGGG
>NC_043707.1:107652722-107657095 GCF_006229205.1 Suricata suricatta | reverse complement strand
GGGGGGGGTGAGTTCTCCTAGGGTTCTCGCTGGGGTCATTGCCATCGCGCAGGGATAAATGGACCCAGCGTACATCCCTAGCTGCACGCAGGAAACTCATACATACTATTTAATTTACTGTCTCCATAGCAGGGCTGCTTTCAGCCTGTATTAGGGGCAGGCAGGGCAGCAGGTATGCGGCTTTCCCCCCGCACCAATCCTCCAGAGGGGTCCCAGAGACTTGACTTGCAAAGGGAGAACAAAGCATGTATTATCTCAGCCAACTGGGAGTGGGCAGGGAGTCCTACCCTCACTGGGACAGAGATTACCTGGGGTCCGGGAGGTTTGGACCCTCTCAGAGGTCTCTACCCACCCCTGGAATCAAGCCATCCTCTCCCACAACCACACCACCAGGGCCTCAAAGCCAGCCTTCTGAATGTCAAGAGTGGTCCCTCTATCCCTCTGCCTTCCTTTACGCCCCTCTCCCAAACCTCTGTTGGACTGGGAACTCTAGGAGACTGACGGACTGCAGGTCTCATTTGGCCTGAGGCGACATGTCCTTTTTCTTCTTCCAGTCCCTCCTGTTGTCTGCTTCAATCAAGAGGGAAGGAGAGTCTCCAACAGCATCACCACACTCCTCCGCCACAGATGACCTGCACCATTCAGACAGATACCAGGTGAGGGGCGGGGGGTGAGCGTGAGAAGGAAGCTCACCTGGTGAAAGCTTAGAGGGACATGCCTAGTGCTAACTCCTCCCCTCCTTGGGAGGTGAGAAGCCAGAACTGTATTTGGTTCCCTCTGTGATGAGTGCCACTAACTGTAACCAGAAGGCACAGGTGTCAGGGAATGGGCCTTAAACAGATAGGTTTTAAGGAGCAATGCCAAGGTCACCTGGGTTCTGGTGGGCTGTAAGCACTTCTGAAGCATCCCATCCATCAGGAGGTATCCTATGTGGTTTGTTTCATGAGGGACCCAGAGACATAGCCCCCAAACCCCTGAAGACTTCAAAACCAGGATCCCTTGAGCAAATAACTATTCAATCCTGCCAAGCCTTATATCAGACCCAGAATGAGACAAAAAGACACTGCCTGAGTGCCTTGGGCAAACAAGGAGTAATCACACAGTCCTAAAAGATCACAGCAAGAGGGGGGCCTAAGGGTAACATCCCAGCTCTATATGGGTCTCCTTTATGGTAGGAAAGAGAAAGACGCTTTCTGTCTGAGGAGAGACAGAGCCCTACCCGTGGGAGCCCCAGTCAGATGGAAAAACCAGGGCCCTGCTCCAAGAAATATTGGTCTTAATGGCAATAGGGTTCTCAGCGAGTCCCAGTATGAAAGGAGGAAACAGCCTTGATGCAGAAGCCCTGATCTGATGTGGAAAGACATGGCAGCAGGGACCTACACTTCCAGATGGAGAGCCTGGGTCACTGCCAGCACACAGGAAGCCTTTGTTGGAATTAGAGATGTTCCCCTTGGGCCCCCTTTCCTCCCAACTGACACAGCCTGGCATCGGGGTGCAGAGCTTAGAGAAGGGAGTGGACACCGGCCTCCACTGCACTTCCTCTGCTGGATGCCTCTGTACTGGGACTCAAACTGCATAGCTGTAAGTGTGAACCCCAGGGAGGGATCCCCCTCTCATAAACCCTGGTTCTAGACTCTAGGTTTAGAGAGGCAGCCCAGTCCGGCCCCTGAGAAACACTGCTATTACCCAGACAACCCTAACGTAGGTGGAGAAATGACCCAACCCCAGGGAATTCTGGTCTGATAGGGAGACAAGACTCTGTACACAGAGTTCCACTCCACAGGGATGGACGGAGCCCTGCCCATAGTGGGCATCCTGCCACTCTCGATACTTCAATCACAGCATTCAGCCTCAGCACCTGCTAAGAACTACCATCAGGCACAAGCACGGCCTGCTAAGAAATGGCACCAAGGTCTTCTGTGATTCAGGTTCAATCCATATTTCCAGCTTCCATTCCTCCCTTCCAAGTACTGACCAGGCCCGACCCTGCTTAGCTTCTGAGATCAGACAAGATCAGGTGCGTTCAGGGTGGTATGGCCGTAGACTTCCAGCTTCCATTCCTAATACTGCCCTCCATGAATCCTATGGGTGGTTCCTTTCTTGCTTGCACACTTTTACCCATGCTATTTCTTTTAATGGGACTATTTTACTCCATCCCATCCCATTTCTATTTATCTTTCAACATCCTCCCCAAATACCATCTCCTCCAGAAAGCCCTGTGGATTAGCTATCTCTTCTCACAAACCCTATATGTCCCTATGATTACCCTTATCATCCTATACGGTGCTCACCTGTTTAACTATGCTTCCATTATTTACTGACATATAACCAGCCACCCGAAAACCTAGTGGCTTAACACAATTTGCTATTTCTCATGATTTTTTCAGTTGACTGGGCCTTCCCTCGTCTATGCAGCTCATTCAGCTATATGACTCACTAGGCTGGAAAGCCTCACATTCTGGGAGATCAGGGTGCCTTGGTTCTCTTCCATGTGGCCTCTAGTAGGTTAGTTTGGCTTCCTAATTTGGCAGCCTCAGGGCAGTGTCACACCAAGAGACAGAAGGCCAAAAGTAAAAAGCCTCTTGAGGCCTAGAATCTGGAACTCACACATCACTTGACAAAGCAAGTCCCAAAGCTAACCCATAATCAAGGAATGAGGATTCTGTCCTCTTGATAGAAGGAGCTGCAAAGAATTGTGGCTATATTTGATCTATCACAATGAGCATGACTGTTTCACTAGACTGGGAGTTCCTCCAAGGCAAGGACATTGTCCCATCCTTCTTTACTCCCTTCCTGTAGTCAAACATGCTTGGCCCAGTGTCCTTGCCTTCAAGGGGTTAGATTAGCAAATAATTATAGCCCAGTGCTTTAAGTGCTGTAACTTGAGTTATAAATAAGTTTCTAGAATAGCACAGTGTAAAGAGGGGGTTTATCAGAGCAAGTTTCACAGAGAGGTAACAGAAGAACACGGTTTCAGAGGACAAAGAGGAGTTCACGTTGGTGGACAAGGAAGAACATCTGCCACTTCAGGGCAACACTGTCCAAAGAGCATAGATGTAGAACACAGAATGATGTATTTGGGAACCTGCTAGCAGTTCACTATTGTTAGCATGTAAAACCCAAGGAGAAGTGGCAGGAGGTGAAGCTGGAAACCCCAGGGGCTAGCTGAGTATCCCATCCGCTGATCCTTACACAATGCCTGGCATGTAGTAGTTGGTCAGTTATGTTGGATTTTTTTTTTTAAAAACCTTCAAAGTAGGTCTTGAAAGCACAGGGTATTGGTTTCTGGTTTGGATTCCCATTTACTTAGCCCCTGCTAAGTTATCTAACTCTCTTAACCATTCCTCATTTTACCCTCATAGCAACTGTGCGGGCTAGGATTCATTGCCCCCAGTTTACTGCTAAGGAAACAGGCCTAGAGAGGGGATGTAACTTTTCTGGGAACACATAAATTATGAGGAACATAGTCAGAATTTGAACTGGGATCTGTTGGCTGAATCCTAAACTGTTTCCCAGCCCTGCAGTGGGCTCAGGGGCTTCCATTACAAAAATCCTTCTCCCATTACCACTGATATCTCCTGCATGCTAGACCCTGTGCTGGGTGACGGGATACCGGATAGAGTCACCACCACCACCACCACCACCACCATAGAAGGGACACATGTAAACAACCACCATATGCAAGATCAGAGGGAAGCCAAGGGATGGTGAAAACTCAGAGGAGGCAACTAACCCAACCCTGGGGAGGTGGTGGGGGGAGGAAAGTGAATCCTTATCAGAGTCCTGAAGGGAAAAACAACTGTTAGCCAAGCAGGGGATATGGTGACATGGAGGATAATCTAGCCCTGAGTCCAGAGCATGAAGCACTGGAAGAACTAGTTAGTTCTGCAAAGCTGAGTGTGGATGGCAAAGGGAGAGAGCAAGAGTGGTAGAAGAGTCTGAAGGAAAAAAAACAGGTCAAATAAGGCCTGTGTGCCATGCTGCAGATCTTCTAGGTGGAGAACCACAAGGATTTTAAAAAGTGGAGGAAAGAGAGAGGGTCAATTTTGCAGATACAAAGATTACACTGTCTGTTGTCTGAAGTATGGTCAGGGAGAGAAACTGAGGACCAGAAGGCCAGATGAGAAACAAATTTTGAGAGCTCACAAATTATGAACTAGAGAAGTGACACCCAAGACAGGTGTAGCCGTAGAAGAAATAGGGATGTCTTGCCTATGCCAAACCAAACGCTATGCGGGGACTCTGAGTTCACCTGTATGACTCACACATGGCCCCAATCCTAGAGTGGTCAGCCCCCCATAAAAATCTGTATGAGCTATAATGAAGGTAGAGATGGAAGTACTCCAACCGGAGGAAAAGAAAGATATTTTTGC